>NC_053024.1:277624420-277761997 GCF_003073215.2 Triticum urartu | reverse complement strand
ATGAAATAAATAAATCAAATGATCCTCTTTTCAAAATTTGAGAAAACTCAAATATGAAAATAACGAAATCTCCAACTCTCTCCGAGGGTCCTTGAGTTGCGTGAAATTTCTAGGATCAACCAAAATGCAAGAAAATATGATATGCATGATGATCTAATGTATAACATTCCAAATTGAAAATTTGGGATGTTACATTTTTACCGCCCTTAATTAAGTACTTGCCTTGCAAACCTCAATTCAGGGGTTTTTGGAAAACTTATTTTTGAAAATACTATTTGGCCAAATTATTTTTGTAAGAAATTATTTTTATGTCCTATATACATGGCATGATCATTGGTTCAAGAGTTTGGAGCAAGGAGATGAAGTATAGGAGTTGGAGGATTTATTTGTTTTTTAGAGCACTTGCAAACAACACACAAAATCCAATCAAGGAAAGGTCCAAAACACTCAAAAGTTTTTGTCAAACCACATTTTATCATGATTTATTAGCTTAAGTGTTGTGGCATGAAAATCAGGGTGTGACAGACCTACCCCCCTTACAAGAATCTCGTCCCCGAGATTCCCAGACTAGGCGCGGAAAGGAATACGGAAACTTGGATTTGGGGTACTCTTCACGTCCTCATACTGCTTCTGCTTCCGTTTGGTGCTCCATTGAACCTTGAAGTACTTGATGGCGTGGCTTCGTGTTTGTCATCCTGCTTGATCCAGATTGCAATTGGGGTCTCTCGCGTAGGTGATATTGGGCTGGAGGTCGATGGCTCGGTGATTGATGTCCTTGTAGAGGTCGGGCTAGTTAGGAGGTCGGAAACGTTTCCGAAGTGGTGTCGTGTGGAAAAAAAACGTTGTACCCAGTGGGTGACTCAAGTGGTAACTCTAGCTAGTAGCCGTCTATTCTTCGTGTTGCAGTGGTCTTGGAGAAGGCCGATAAATCTTGGCGTGAGCTTCCCTTTGACATGGAAATGCTTGGTTCCTTTGAGAGAAGTGGTTGCAGATACACCTGGTCTTTGACGCGGATGTTTACTTCTTGATGACGGTGGTTGGTATAGTTCTTCCTCCTTGATGTGGCAGTCTTCAAATGTTCCCTAACCAACTGAACGGTTCTTCTTCCGTCTTCGGGTAGGAAAATATGTCATCAAATAAAGATGACACCCAACTTGTCCATGTACTCTATGATGACTTTGTTCACGAGGTACATAAAGTAGGCTGGGGTACTGGTGGTGGTGATGATCGAGTGTTGGCCAAGGTCTTCTCGACCTTGATTCAAGGCCCAAGGTCAGGACCCAACCATGTTGTGGCTTGGTAGGGCTTAAGGGTTTCAGGGATTCTAGGGTGTGAGTGAACGTTCATCATCTTATCCTTGGGCACATTTTCTGAGATGCCAATCGTTCTATCTAGTCTTCCAAACAAATCGCATCAGATTACTGAAAGAATCATCTCACATTGGTCAACTCCAATCATTACTCATGCTATTCATGTCCTCATGACTGCGAAGAGAAGGCCTAACAAAGCTATACATGTCAACTATCCCCAAACTCGTATGTATGTCTACCCCTATAAATCCATGGGTATACAAGCTTCCAAGCTTGAGTTAAACATGACAATCCAACTAAGATAATGCATCTCTATCCTAAGGAAACACGTCGTATACCACTCCAAGATCTTGTTTCCTTCCTATGAATCAACTCCAACAACCCGTTAACTTCCATTAATCACTACATAATCCACTAATTCTACGAATCCAACGCCTATGCTGGTGTTCCACATGATCTCCTAAAGTCCCTATAATCCCCAATACTTGAAAGGGCTGCCTTACTATAGTCAGTCCACCAATTCCCGTTATTGTGATCTAGTAATACTCCAAGGTCAAGCTCATAAAGATCCCTAAATAAACTCCGACAATTAGTCCAATCTCCTAGTTTATCGTCCACCGAGAAACATGGTCTCATGATCAAGATCTTCAGTCTAAATCCAATTTACTCCGAACCATGTAGACTCACTCAACACCTTTACCCCACCAGGATCACCTATTAATCCAAATCTCATGTCCTACAAGAATTCATACACGTTTCCCCCAAGTCATTTTCGTAATGTCAACAACCTCCTATTGATATTATCTGATCAAGTCAAAATCGCATTCCTCCAAGAATCTCAGCTTGTGATCCTAATTGTCCTACAAAGTTCCAGTTTACTCTAGGGTGATCAAAGTTACACTACTCTATTAACACGATCCCTCCAAGTTCATATACCAATATGAAAGCCTCATAATCCACAAAATAGTCTCAGATAAATCCTCAAGGTCACTGATATAAACTCATCAAGTCATTTGCCCTCTATTCCTATATCCTCAATTTGTCTTCCCTATGGCATCGTCAGTTCTTGTGCGATATTAGGATGACAACGTACTCGTTCACTATGTCTACTAGTTCCATAATGAACCTAGTGATAAGCAAGGTTACGGAGGCTTAACAGGTTCTCTTGCAATTCTGTGGGTTAAGCACATGGTTAAGGATTCGAGCTGGGGTATCTTATGAAGTCTCGAAGGGTCTACGAATGGGTCTCTAATCTTGAGGGGCAACCATAACTCTACGGGGAAGCACTCGGTCATGGAGGTTGTAGCAAAAGTCTCCATTGCTAGTTGGCTGCCGAGGTGGAATTCATGGTGCATCTTGTCTTGCTAGCATTTAGCTGATGGGAGAGATGAGAGGGAGAAGTAGCATAGAGGAGGGGAGTGCCTAAAGGGGTTCTATAGTGAAAGTGCAGACAAACAGGTTCAAAAAGGGCCAACAAAAGAAATAACGTAAGGAAGGTGATATAGTCACGTACTTGTTGCCTTGGCAAAAGTGCGACCTATATCAAAACACAACCAATAAAACAAGCAACACACAATCATGGTTCTATTCGAACCATCATACGGACTCGACTGCGCATAGGGGGTACACGACTCATCCTACCCTAGGGGTTCTCGAACTAAGTAGTCGTGCTTGCTCTATGCCTCGTGCAGTCTCCCGGGTTTCCCTCAGGTGTCGCTACGTCTCTTGTAGTTGTTTGATGAAACAATCCAGGTTGAGCCTGAAGATTCTTCAACAACTTCTTGCCTATTGAAGTGGTGGGGTGAAGGTGGCTTCTCGTAGCAGGTATTGACTCGGTCTTCCGTCGTCTTCTTAATCATGATGATCCCTTTTGCCTCCTAAGGCGTCGACGGTACCAGGTAGGCAATCCTTATGCAATGATATCATCAAGGCATAGTAGAGGTCCAACATGTCGGCTTCATTGATGACAACATCGACACCAAGGGCGGGGGATGAAGAGAACCGTCTTCCTTCTTACTCTAGTGAGGCGGACCTAATGGCGAGGTTCTCATCCACCGGTGGTTGCCGATACAACAACGGTAAGGATATGGTTGCTCTATTAGCGATGTATATCATGATCTTGCATATCTTATGCCCTGATCATCGTAGGCCAAGGTTGCATTATCCTGGGGCAAATTCAAAGATATCACCATCCTTTGGGTCTTCATGTCCTCATTCCTCGAAGACGTATCTTCTGTTGGCATCGTCTTGCTGTGGTGTCGCCAATCTTGTGTTCAGAAGAGGTGGGTGAGTGTTTGGCAAGGTGTACTCCTGCTAGGTTATTTACGAGGATTACAAGGAATCCTGTGGTCAGGGGCACAAGGGTAGTAGCGACCAAAAGTTTTGAAGGGGAAGAGGTCAATAAGGAAAATATACCTTAGTCTTCGAAAAACTGAGAAGGGAAGAGAAGTATAGATAGTTTTGAAAACTAGTAATAGTTTTGGAGATAGTTTTACCCTAACTAACGACCATGCTGACTAAGGCTTCCTACAGTCAGGATGGCTCTGGTACCAGCTCTGTGGGGACCACTCGTTGTTCCGTATCCTCACGATGTACATCATACGAGACTCACTCGAGATCGTATCATCCGAGAGGGGACACAACGGTGTATCCGGTGCCCTGTGAAAACAGTCATGGCCGCCCTACCTGGCACGACTCCGTCCCGAGAGAGCGCACCAACAACTCTCCCGTCACTAGTAATGCGGGATCCAAGCTAGTATCGGCCTAGGTAATCAATAATTCCCTTTCCCATACAAGGGTAGAGTGGTTGCGCATGTAAGGTTGGAATAACGGTCGCAACTTAAACCAATCCGTTTTGAAAATCAACACCCACACTTGCCTCGGTACACCACTTTGTCTTCAAGTGGTTACCCAACTCATCATCTCCCTCGGGCATAAGTGGCACCCGACGGGGTTTTTGAAAAGTCTTTTGAAATTACTTTGTCTCCATCACCATGCATATTCCCGTCCCTTTTGCGTAGCAACTACTTTAGCATCCTATCTACTCCCACCGGCAAAACCCTCATAAGAAGGTAGGTTCATGCACAATGCAAGTATCAGCAAGGAGGAAATGGAGGCAACCCACCAAAGTGGCTACCATCTCATCATGATTCCGATGCAAAAATAATAAAGTGCTATATGAAATGCATAAAAAGGGTTTCATAGACATGGTCAAAGGGCTGCTTGCCTGGTTCATCAGAGTCTTCAGGTCTTCAGGTCCTTCTCCAAGTACTTCGTCTACTTCGTCAACTAACGTCGAAACAATCATAATAAGCAACATAACAAGGCAGGAAATAAAAGTGCTCTAAAAATATTAATTTGACTTTTTTAGGACATCTCAGGTTATATGAAAAATAACCAGAGTGGTTTCATTGGAATTGGGTCAGTGGATATTTCTAAACATTTTGATATGATGGAATCAAGGGGTTTATGGGTTTGCAAGAAGTGTACAGAAATATATTTTTGAAAAATGAGCAAAGGCACCCATTTAACAAACCTTGATTTTAGAAGCATCCAGGAGTTGGTTTCACTGGTTTTGGAGTTCAAATGAATATTCTATGGATTTGCAAAGTTGACAAACATGAAGAAATGGCTCATTATTTTGTGGGGTACAGAAAGTATTAAGAAAAATGTTCATAACCTAAGTTATGAAATTAGATGTATCCACAAAATTGGAATCATGGCATTTGGATCAAATTTGAGCTCCCTTTGATTTTCTAAAGTTCATCACAGAAATGGAAAATGGGGTTTTGATAAATATGTGTGAAGATAAAGTTCCTGGAAAAATGTGCAAGTTGTACCATGAGATAGATCATGAGTTTATGAGCTACTAGAAATTTGAATCATCAAATTTGGAGTTAATTTGAATTATTTATGGATTTTACAAATTGTACAGAAAAGAAAAAGGAAAAGGTTTTTACCCAAACGGGCTGGACCTTGGCGGCAACAGCGTACATTGGGCGAGGCTTAATGGCAGGGCGCCACTGGGCCGGCCCAGCAGCTCACCCGCGCGCGCTGAGGGGGGGGTGATGTCGGAGGCGGCTCCATGAAATACGCCTCCACGCGGGAGGGGCGGAATTTCCGCTGTCCGTCTCCACTTAAACGGGCGGGGCCCGCCCACCGGGTCGCTGACGAGCAGGGCCCGGGGCTCTGGCCGTCTCCTACCTCCCACTCGAACAGAGCAGAGGTAGGGGAGGCGAGGCCGAGCGGCGCCGGCGCTCTCCCTGGCGGCACGGGCCACCTCCGGTGGCGCCCGGCACACCGGAGGATTCAGCGCGCCGCGGCGCACCTGGCCATGTGCTGCACGCCCACAGGGGAGCCCGGGAATAGGAGGGCTTCGGGTGCGGCGGACCGGGGCTGACGGCGGGTTCGGCAAGGCGAGGAAGGCACGAGGAGGAGGGGATGGAGCACAGGGGGAGTTGGTGGTGGTGATGAGAGGGTGCGGGTGTGTTCATGGGGAAGAGAGAGGGGTCGAGGCCCATGAATTTAAGCAGCGGCTGGCGGCTCGGCTCCAGCCATGGACGAGGTTGGAAGGCGCGAGGATGGGAGTGGGTTGATCCAGGGGATGCACGGGAGGGTGAGAGGGTCAAACGAGTAGAGAGGGGGCTCGGGGGTGGCCTTAAGTAGCTGACCCGCGGCTCACCGTGGACGCGGCGCACGGGTGGTCGCGGCAACGGCTCGGGAGGCCAGGAGAGAGGGCGAGGACTTGTCTGCGGTGTTAGTGGGGGTGGAGTAGGGCGCCAGGAAGAGAGAGGAGGAGCGGGGCAAGCTCCGGGTGGAGCCACGAGCTCGCACGGCATTGGCGGGCTCGGGCGGCTCTGGGCACGTGTGGCGTGGGCAAGACAGAGGGGGAAAGGAGGGGGCCAGCGCGGTGGCGTGTTGCAGACGTCGAGGCACCTCGACTGGCGCAAGGGGGAGGCTCGAGGTGGTCAGGGGACGCGGCGTCAACGGCCGCCTGCTCTGCCTCGTGCTCCAGAGCATGTCTTTGGCCGGCATCCGCGGCTTTTCCGCGCGCACTCGCGCGTCCACTTGTGTCCAGTGGCTGCAGGAAGAATAAACAAGGGAGGGACGAGGCCTTGGATGCTCTGGGACCTGGCAGGAGTGAGAGAGAGGTGAGAAAATTGGAGAAATGCAGCTGTCCAGAGAGGGAAAAAGAGCTTTTCACCCCCATCATCATGGCTCCTCGGGCATGGAAAGATGCAGGGGTTAGAGGAGGACCAGATGATGCTGTGGGAGAAAGCTTAGCTCATGAAGATTAGTGGAAATGGCCAAAACATGCATTTTAAATTTCTGCCAAAAGGTGTTTGATGGTGGTTTGGGAAAGCAGATGATTTCCATTTGCCATGAGACTCCACAAGGTGAAATGTCACATATAATTAGGACCTTCCACCAATTTTGAGCTCATTTGGGCAAAGTTGCCAATGCAACTTTTGTAAACCCTAGAAATTAGCAGAAATGGACTTTTCAAGATTTAGTCATGCAAATCTATTCTCCTTGATTCACCACTTACTGTAGTGTCATATTTGAGATTCTGAACATGTCCACAAAAGTTGAGATCAAAAGGAGAAAGTTGCCAATGTAAACTTGTTCAAATTTGGTTCTGGACAGAGAGGGTTTTGGGGCACTTTGATCAAGATAACATTCTCTCCAACTTGTGCCATTTGGTCTAGATGCATTATTACACCATTTGAGCATGTGAACCAAGTTTGAGAGCATTTGGACATGTTTGACAGTGCAAAGTTGTTCAAACTTGAAAAAGGACAGAAGTGGTTTTGAGAGGGTTTCATGGGGTTATACTGTTCTCCATGACATGAGACTTGGCAAGATCATTAAAAATGTCATATGTGACATTCTAGAATTTTCCTGGAATTGTTGGAGAATATTTCCTTTGTAAATATTTCAAAAGCTTGAAATATCCAGAAAGGGGTTTTTGAGGGATTTAACCAATATTTTGATCATGACCATGTGTTGAAACTCTTATATATGGACAATATATATCCATTGAGTTTCCCTGGGTTTTACCAAATATTTTTAAAGCATAAAAATAATTTTAACCTATTAAAGACCATTTCTGGCCTAAATAAAAAGCCTTTAAATAAAATAGGTAAATTACTTTTAAAATTATATTTTTGTGGTTTTTGGTTATCCTATATCTAATAGGAGTCAAATATATTTTTGGAAAGATTTTTACTGCCCTTAATTAAGCACTTGCAGTGCAAACCTCAATTCAATGGTTTTTGGAAAACTAATTTTTGAAAATACTATTTGGCCAAATTATTTTTGTAAGAAATTATTTTTATGTCCTATACACATGGCATGATCATTGGTTCAAGAGTTTGGAGCAAGGAGATGAAGTATAGGAGTTGGAGGATTTATTTGATTTTTAGAGCACTTGCAAACAACACACAAAATCCAATCAAGGCAAGGTTCAAAACACTCAAAAGTTTTTGTCAAACCACATTTTATCATGATTTATTAGCTTAATTGTTGTGGCATGAAAATCAGGGTGTGACATGGCGGCATGACAACCTGTGAACAGAACTCGAAACTCTAAGGGACTAGATGCTAAGACCAGCAACTTGACATGGCGATGCAACCGCAAACTTAACAAAGCAAAACTCTAAAAGATTATGCAAAGGTTCAGATTGGTTCGGATATGATGAACTAACCCTAATTTTTTTGGCTTTTTCGTGGACTGTAGGTATGAAGAACAGACTCAATTTAAACTATGAAAAACTGGAAAATCTCACCGAGCAACCTGGAAATCTGATACCACTTGATAGAGGTGAAGGTGTCCCGATGTTTCGATGAGATAGCTATCGTTTCTGTGGGAGTCGACTTTGACGATCTGACTACGAACGTGCGAAGCCGTCGCGCCTTAGCAATCGCTAAACCAACTTCCAAGGGGTTATTGACCACGCCCAAGCACGATCAACCTGACCAGGAGGGTCTATTTCCTAGGAGCAATGAAGGACAAGCAAGAAACTGAAATTGCAATCTGGATATTGCGAATATAAGAGGAAAACTTTATTGATGAAAGTGGGGTTATGTGACGTCTTGGTCTGGTCGCTGAACACAAACGAAGTACGCGAAGTTGCAGCTATGGCAAAATTTTAATCTAAACAAAACCAAAAGTCTAAACGACGCCCTAAGGGTTGTATATATGGAGGAAGAGGGGGAATTTTGTGGCCCTTTGGAGGAGGCGTTCGAAATGAACCCTAACTTTGTTTTCCCCACACATACGGACTCTAAAAATAGCCTATACTTTAGTATTTCGAAATTACATGGGCCTGGCCCAATAATAAGGTGATGCAACACCTATAATAGCCTTTGGACGAAATTTATAAAGTGACATCTTGTATATTTCATCCAAGCCTTCATGCACTCATTATGGTGGCTTCAAAGTCATGAAATCATCACTTGTAACTCTGTTCTTGTTCCCTTTGCACATGCCACCATCTCCATGCTTGATCTTGCTCCAATGTTCATCCTTCTTGTCCAAGCTAGGCCCTTCATTTGTAAGCAAGACAAATGTATCCAATTTAGGCAGCATCATATTCTCATGAACATTGGAATCATTACCAAGAAATGAAAGTACTTGGTAATTTAATTGGCGTGCGTGAGGTCTAGTGATTGGTCCAGTATGTATAGTAGCAGGGGTTGTGGGTGTAACAATGGTATTGATATCCTCACCAGGTACTTTCTTTTCTTGGTAAATTCTAATGTTCATGAGAATATGATGCTGCCTAAATTGGATACATTTGTGTTGATTACTAATGAAAGGGCTAGCATGGACAAGAGGGATGAACACTGGAGTAGAAACAATCATGGAGATGAAGGCACGTGTGAAGGGAACCAGAACGGCATTTCTAGTGCAGATTTCAGTACTTTGAAGCCTCCTTGATGACATACAAGGACATGGACTAAATATACAAGATGCCTTCTCATAAATTTCGTCCATAGCTTATAATAGGTGCCGCGCCACCTTATTTTTGGGCCATGGCCCATGTAATTTCGAAATACTTGAGTATAGGCTGTTTTTAGAGTCCGTATGTGTGGGGAAACCAGAGTTAGGGTTGGTTTCAAACCCCTCCTACAAGGGTCACGAAATTCCCCCCTCTTCCTCCATATATACTGCTCTTATGGCGTCATTTATACTTTGGGTTTTGTCTCGATTAAAAGTTTTCCATAGCTGCAACTTCGCGCACTTCGTTTGTGTTCAACTACTAGACCAAGACATCACAGAACCCCACCTTGATCAATAAAGCTTTTATCTTATATTCACAATATCCAGATTGGAAACTTAGTTTCTTGCTTGTTCTTCGTTTGCTTGTAGGAAATAGATCCTCGTGGTCCGGTTGATTGTGCTCCAGCGTGGTCAATAACCCCTCGCAAGTTGGTTTAGTGATTGCTAAGGCGCGACATCTCGCATGATCGTAGTCAGGTCGTCAAAGTCTACTCCTCCAAAATGATAATCACCTTCTCATTGAAAGACGGGACACCTTTGCCTCTATGACCCCCATGCTGCATGTGCGATCTGAGTCATGCATTCTGATTGGCCAGAATCCAAACCCCACGGATCGTACGTCTGCACCGTTGGATGCTCCCAGATCGAACGACATTCCTCACCCCTTTCGACACCACATGCAGTTCCGGTTGTGATTTTTTTATATGCGCAAAATGCATGTTAAATTCAAAAAATGTCTTAAGTATAGCAAACGATGCCTGAAATGCGCCAGAAAATCAAACCCGTGGTATAATGGTGATCGCGTACCGTGAATTTTTTTATGAGGCCAAACGATGAAGTCACCGGCCACTAGAGTTTGAATTGACACGTCTCCTTTTGGAAACCATGATCCTTCTTGTGAGATGCTCCAGTTTCCAAGGAGCGATCATCAAAACTTGTGCCAAACTTTACCAAAAAAAATCCACGGGGTCGTGAGAGCACGCCACAGGCACACGCCAATTTTGATGATGTCTGGACTCCATCTGAATTTCCTGTAATTAAAATACCAACTAGGCCTACGCCGGTGGCTGCACCTCGCGGCCAAAATGTTAGAAACTTCTTCCCGCTTCTCCACAATGGATGAAAACTCACAAAGTGACACACAAATGATTTGTGCATCTTCTTTGCTAACTAACACCCACATGTAGTTGTAGTAGGGTTTTGATTTTATATGCACTAAATGGAAGGTAAATGCAAAAAATGACTTAAATATAGCAGACGAGACCTGAAAAATGGGCCAGAAAATCAAACCTAGGGTATATCCGTGATTGTTTACCATGATTTTGTTTCGAGACGGAACGATGTAGTGACCGGCGATTGGATTCCGAAGTGTCGTGTCTCCTTTTGGAAACTATAATCTTTCTTGTGAGATGCTCCGATATGGAAGGTGTGAGAATCAAAACTTGTGCCATACTTTACCAATTTTTTCCATGGGATCCTGAGAGCACACCACAGTGATACATCGATTTTTGTTATTTTCGGACTCTATATGCATTTCTTGTAATTAACATACCAACAAGGCCTACGCCTCTGGCCGCACCCTACGGCCGAACTGTTTGATTTTTTTCCCGTTTGTCAGATAATGAATGAAAACTCGTAAAGAGACACTAAAATGATCTTGCTAACACCCACGTGTAGTTGCGACTATATATACATATATTTAACACTATCCTAAATGATTTTGTATAGAGCATTACTAGGGGTGTAGAATAAGCTATTCTACGCTCACGCTTAGTTTAGTGTTACTATATATATGCATGGTAAATGCAAAAAATGACTCAAATATAGCAAACGAGATCTCAAATGCACCAGAAAATTGAACCATAGGGTACAATGGTGATTTCTTACCGTGGAAAAAATTCGAGGCAAAATGATGAACTCATGTTTTCATTCAAACTAAAATATGTTGTTAGTTCATGTAAATGTTTTCAAATAGCACACGGTTCACTCACGAAAGCCGTGTGCCTGCCAAACCGTGGTCGATGCCCCCTGCTGCGTGCGTGATCTGAGTCGTGCGTTCTAACCGGCCAGAACCCAAACCCCACGGATCGTACGTCTACACCGTTGGATGCTCCCAGATCGAGGCAATCCTCATCTCTTTCATCATCACATACAGTTCCGGCTAGGATTTGATTTATATGCCAAAATGCACGGTAAATGTCA
The DNA here is from genome assembly GCF_003073215.2 of Triticum urartu. Classification (NCBI taxonomy): domain Eukaryota; kingdom Viridiplantae; phylum Streptophyta; class Magnoliopsida; order Poales; family Poaceae; genus Triticum; species Triticum urartu. Next base: position 277,750,480 of record NC_053024.1, on the reverse strand, counting down.
AATATGGCTTAAATATAGCACACGAGACCTAAAATGCGTGAGCAAATCAAACCTATGGTATAATGGTGATTGCTCACCATGGGAAAAAACTAGAGGCGAAATGATGAACTCACATCTTCATTTCAAAATTAGCACGTCTTCATTTCAAACGAAATTACGCTGTTTGTGCACACGAGCGCTTAGAGGCAACCGTTTGCATAGGTCTTTCCACGTGGCGACCGGGGATATTTTTTCACCCTTTTCACCTACGCCGCCAACCCCCCCCCCCCCCCCCCCCCCCCCCCCCCCCCCAACGCTCACCCGCATTTCACTCAATTAGTGCACCCAATCTCCATCGTTAGCTTCCCCTCCCCCAGATCCATAGTAGAACCCTCTCCGGTGTTGGCGTGCTTAGCCCGACCGTGTGCTTGCTCTACGGTGTCAACCCTACCTCCACTGTCATTCCCAACACGCGGCTGCCCATGCCTCGCCGTCTTTGTTTGCTCGCCAGCCACCCTCAAGTATATCGATCCTGTAACCCTCGCCTCTCCTGTGGTCCTGCTGGGTTTGCATTAAGAAACCTGTTAGTTACTGCTCTCCATCGTGGTGAGGCATATTTTCTCGCAATCCGTCTTCATATTGCATTCCATATGTTCCCAAATTGGCTATAAAATAACAAAGAGCATATATATGTTCATTATCCACCTTCCTAACTAGTACATATAAGCCGTATCTGTTCTAATGAGTTATTGTCGATTTACAAATCATGGGCGCCCGAGTCACACAACTTAACAAATTAGCCGTACATTTTCTAAATTATTGCATGACATGTTTAGATAGCTTGATACCAAGTTGATAGCTTTGTGTTTATCCTCCTTTTCTGAGTTTCACATGTGTTCTTTGTAGATGTCGAGTAGCAGCGACAACACTCATGCTTCAGGCGATGTATATTTATCTGATTCCGACAACCCTAGGTCTTTAGTAGATGGTGAGGGATCAAATAATCTGGAACGGGATAGAGCTGCAGCAATTACGCTTCCAGTCAGGACACAGAGGAATGCTCCAAGGAAGCCCACACACCTGCCTAAAGGTGTATATGAAGTAACCGACATCGATTTAAAGTAATGGGCTCCAACTAAACCAAATAAAGCATGCACGAGGTTCAGGAGTGTGTGTGGATTTGTTGGTAGGGCAAGGCTCAACATTAATCTGCCAGGGTTTCAGAAGGCTGAAACAGAAACAGGACAAAGGATAGTCCGGGAGATCATGGACCACTTCAACGTTCCAGAGCAGTGGAAAATGCAGGTGGAACACGTTGCACTAAAGAAGGCTAGGGATGCTTGGAGAAACTGCAAGCACGTGTTGTACAAGAAGTACTTGAGTGAAGGCAAGGACCCAATCCCCGCATACCCCCGAATTGCAAAGGCAGACTGTGCAGAATTCAAAAGGGTCAGGGTAACTACAGAGTTTGTTAAGAAGAGTACCAAGTAATCGAAACTTCAGAAGAGGAACACACACCCCCACCGTATGGGTGTGGCAGGATACTACGACATGAAACCGATATGGGACTAGGAGGACAATGAAGCAGTAGTTGCAGGTGGGAAACCAATCTTTAGTGAAATCAAGGGTGACCGTGCTAAAGACTACTTGCGGGCATGTGCAAGGAGGCATGATGATGGAACATATTACTTTGAAAACTCACATGATGAAAAACTATATCATGTGATGTCAAAGGCTTCCGAGATCCCTAGAAGGTTCTACAAGAACTCAGGGCCATGTGATATTTTTTTCGATGCTCTGGAAATAAGAGAGCCCCTAGCCGTGCAAGGGGTATATGTGTTAATGTCCCGCACAAGAGTGCTTTCACACTCAGCAAAGAAGAGAGTCTCAGCATGAAAAAAGTGAGGAGTGAAATGAAGCAGAATGAATTGTATGAAAGGTTGAGGAAGGACATGTATCCGACTGTTCAAAAGGAAATTGAGGAGTCAATGATGATGCAGAAGACTCTAACACTGACAGATAGCCAGCAGATGGGAGGGGAGGCGGGCATGGAGGATGCTTGTTATTGCATGATAACACCGCACAAGAGTAGCTGTACATCAGCTGACCCCAGCGACACTGAGACTGCAGTTGCTCATGATGATGCTATATCTGATCTATCTGGAATGAAAGACAGACTGAAGGGCATGCTTACACATTATGAAGGTACATTAAAATGTGCAACAGCCTGGATTTGCCCACCCTTCTTGGAAGAGGGCCTCTTGTTGTGCAATGTGCCATTGAAGTCGGGTTGTGTGAAGTGCTACGTGACTAAATTAAAGCCTGGATTCAATGAATTTACCCTGAAGAATGTCCTAAGGGACTTTGATGAGCATAGGACGTTGGGAGAAACACTATTACATCACATCCAGTGGCCATGAAAGGAAATAGACTTCATGGATGAGATCCCTGAGACCCCGCCAAGAGAAACCAATTTTGCCCCTCAACCGGTGACACTCTCCTTGCCACATCAGCTCTTGCATGCTTCCCCCAAGGAACGTAATACTCGTAATTCGGCAGCTGATGCATCAACATGTCATCAGCCTGCCCGACTTTGTGCCGTACAGGCCATGTCATCGTCTGCCCAATGTAGCCAGTGGTAAGGCCTACAACTGCTGAAGACGCACCACAGGTTCAGATGCTAGCCGTTGAAGCAGCAGGGGGAGACCCAGCTGCTTCAGCGGCCGCTCAGCAGACCAACCTGGTGGAACGGACTGCTAAGCAGTCTGATGCTTCGAAACCGCCTGCTAAGAAGTCTGTAGGTCCTGAACTGACTGCTCATCAGTCCTTCGGTCCGTAGCCGCGTGATCAGCATACTAATCCGTCAGCACTGCATGCTCTGCAAACCAACGTGTTGGCACGACCTCCTGAGCACACCGACAAATTGGCACCACCTGCGTAGAAACCCGACATAGCTTCAACGCATGGTCAACAATCCGATGCCTCTGCTCCTACAGCCCATCAGTCCGTCACAGTAGCACTGCTAGCTCAGCAGTTCGGCATAGCTAAATCGTCTGCTAAGCAGTTCGTCAAAGCTTTACCGTCTGCTCCGTAGTCTGCCTTTCAACCATCTAGACCTTGGACCAGGAGTGCTTCAAGTACCAAGAAGGAAGCGGGCAAAAAGGCTGCAACCGTGAGGAAGCGCGCCCCAAGAGCGAAGAGGAAAGAGAAAGATTGCCTCTTACTTAAAGAACTCATCGCCAAGAACCAAATTAACAACAGGTTGTTTGAATTGAAGAGTAATATTATGTCTGGCGACATGAATGATGCAGAAATAGTTTTGGACGTACTGGAAGCACATAATTACGTCCATGGCCAGCCATTTCTTGTTGGCAAATACTTTGATGAGTGCAGCTCCAGTTGCCGCAAGTTACATAAATATTACATGGATGAAATGTTAGTAGGTCATCATGTTCTGCTAGTCTACTACAACAGAGATCATTTTTGACATGATGCTGGTTCCATCAGTGTGAATTTCGAGGACTTACATCTCTTCTTCAACTTCAGTGAGCTCGATGCCACTCTTGTTAGATGCCTGCTTTTGTAAGTACTTCACAAACTCTTATCAACTTCTTCATACAAGATTGTAAATGATAAACAACTAACTGCATTTTATTCCTCTCAGGGGATTGAACGCGCAGAGAAGAAAAAGGGAGAGTGTGTATTTCATAGATCCTCCATTAGAAAATGGCACAACATTACATGGTAAGGATGAACGGGAGTGGGCCATTAACACGGTCTCCCATATCTTCGTGAACACGTCCCATGCAGAATCATTTCTCTGGCCATATCATGAATGGTAAGTTAAATAAACAACCACACATACACTGATTTTCTTTCAGATTTCGACATAATTCGTAAGTTCATGGCTTTCTTAATATGTAGCAATCACTGGATCTTGGTATTCATTGTTCCAAACAAGAACACGGTTTACTACATGGATTCCCTCAAAGAGTCAACAAACGCTCAGTATTTGACGCATCTTCAGTAATTTATGGATAGGTATTGCATTCTATGATGTTGAAATTAATTTGCATTCATATCTGGTTCAATAATTGATATCGTCTAAATTCATCTTCATTTGTAGTGTGCTCACATTGTGGAAAAAACTAAACCAGGGAACCTGTTCAAGAGGGAACTACCTCTGCAGGACGAGATCGTTTCTCCGGTAACACAACAAAATCTGTTATTTTGGAAAATGTATCCAATAGTTTGCAAATACCTTTTCTTATGCTAGTCAAATGTTCAAGCTTCTAAATAAACCTCTTTCTATTTCTGTCCAAAGAAAAAAATACACTAACACCGGTTATGTTGATCCTAAGAGGACAAATACATGACTAATCCTGTACAAAAAATTTAAGTGTCCTTAGCAACAAGCGGGGACCAACCTTTGTGGATACTATGTTTGCAGACACATGATCTCCATGTGCAAATTTGCTGATAGTTGTGAAGATGCTCGCGAATTAGCACCAGTAAGTCTATCTTAGTTAATATCTTCTACTCCTGTAACATCCCAAAATTCTAAATTTTGGAATGTTATAATAAATAGATAGATTGATTGTTTGTTTTATTGTTGTGTGATTGATTGAGTGAAATTCGAAACTTTTTGAAAGTTAAATGAGAGGGAATAAAAGGACTTTCCCAAACTTTCACCTTTTTGCATTTTGATCTCCGTGAATTCAAATTCTTTTCAAATACAAAACCCTCGAGAGAAGATGATATGACTTCTTCCATTTAATTAAATGAAAAAGGGTTTTTGAAAAGATTTGAATTTTATTTGGAAATATTTCAAATTCAGAAACTTTAAGCAACTCAATGATATTTATAAGAGACGATAAAATGACTTCTTCAAAATATATGAAATACGAGTTGGAAGTTTAAAAGGATCAAATTTAAAGTCCGTTTGAAATTATTTTCAATTTGGAGTTATTTGGGTTTTATTCAAATTATTTTTCTCCAAAAATAAAATAAATGGAAAATAGGGTAAAATGATTCCTTACATCAGAAAATTGGAGAGAAATAATTTTGAAATCATTTTGGTATTTCTAAAATGATTATTATTGGGTTTTATTGTAGAAGTAGCACTGTTTGAATTATTTGAATTTTTGTGAATTTTATTTGGCACTAGAGAAATGTTCATTTTGTAGAAAATCTTTTTCTGAAAATTTTGATATATAATATGCCTATATAAAATTTTATTTTATTATCGTTATCCAGTTTTCTTTTTTTGTTTTTATATAAAATAAAGAAGAAAAAATCTACGCGTGCGCCTGAACTAACCGCCGCCCACATGCGTAGCATAGCAGCCGGCCAGCCCGTTTTTCTTTTGTCTTTTTTTATTTTATTTTTGTTAATATTTAGTTTTTTTTGAAACAAATTTCAGAAAAAATAGACTTCGAAAAAAAATGCAACCCGTGTACGGCGCGCGGCCGGCCTAGGCCTTTTGGCCCGTGCAAGGCGTTAGCCTTTTTCTTCTCTGTTTCGTATATTTTCGTCTACGTTTAGTCCCACATTTCCTAGCCTTTGACCCTTAAACCTCTTTTCCACCTATAAATATAGACCCATAGAGGCTCCAAAAATAATCCGATTTGGGCTAAATCAATATTTTGGTTTGACTAGATTCATTTAAGAAAAATATATTTCTCCTCTCTGGCGCGACTTCTGGAAATTGTCTCTTCTCTTCAAAGTCATCTTTTCTCTGCCTTATAAAGGTATCTATTTTTTATACTTCCGTAGTTTATTATTTCTAGACTAATACGATAGAATAGTTAGATTATCAATTAGTCTACGTATTTATACATTAGACCTTAGCCATAGCTATTTTTCTTCCATAAAACAGCTTGGTCCTGATTTTTCAAATAGCCATAACTTTTCACTCATTTATCCAAATTAGATGAAACCAACGCCTATAGCTTCATCTTGTTTTCACCTATCCAGTGAACCTGCCACATCAACTTTTTGAAATTTTCAAATTTCAAATTTTATTCAGATTCATATTCAAATTTCTTTTGAACATAACTTGAGTTTCGTAACAACGATTTAGTTGATTCTTTTTGCAAATCGAAGTTCTTGACCTAAACTTTCTGATAAGGCCTAATTCACATAATTTTGGTACTATTAGAAATTGTTTTATGTTGCAAGAGTTATTTGCTTGGTTTTGATGTTTTCCGAACTGTCTTCTTCGTTGTTCCCGATCTTCTGAGTGATTGCTTACGTGGTTACTATTGCTCGCTCACGATAGATTGAACGGAGTGTGACGAGTAGAACTATCAAGAGTTATGAGTGCGAATCATCTTCATCAACAGTACAAGGCAAGTTTACACTTTGATCATATCCCTTTCATACCCAGTTTTTATGCATTAGTTTCATCCTCAAACATTGCATGGTTAGGAATTGATAATATGTGGGTATTGGGAAGTAGTTGATGAGGTAGGAACCTATTGTCCTGCATTCAAACCTTGGGAGTTACTTCTATGTTATGCCTATACTGCTATGTTATGCTCGTAGACGTGGATTGGTTGAGTGTATTCATGACAGATGTGAGACTTATCATTAATGGTGAACTTAAGGTGGCTACTTTAATACACATTTGGGTGGATTGGTTGGGGCACCCTGGAGTACCCAGTGGTTTGCTCGGGCACTTAGAGAACCTAGTGCTTGCCCAAGGGGATCCCGGAGGACCTGTGTGATCACCCTATGGAATGCCACCTAGGCTCAAAGGGATCATAAGATTATTCATGCTAGAAACTTCCATGTGCAGCCACAAGCCATTATGGGCTCTGGCATAGTTGAGTAAGTTGCATGAAGCTCTCGAAGAGGTAGACTAGCATATGTAGTGGGTTGTAGGTGGTATAGTCTATCCGGAGTAGAGAGTTAATGCTTCTGAAAGACTGTGTCTCGGTCATCCGTTTCTCAAACACCATGTAGTGTGAGAAATCCAATGAAGGAGATCGAGTCTTGTGGGGAAAAGTGCGCAAACCTCTGCAGAGTGTACAAACTAATCATGGTTAGCCGTGTCCCCGGTTATGGACGTCTTGAGTATCTGGTACTTGGATTATCATATTGATCTCATCACATTACTTAAAAATAATTTGTTGGGTTATTGATGATAATTTGGGGATTGAGTTGGAGGAACCTTCTCAATATTTTCAACAAACTTTGTAGTTAAATAAATTATATTCCTTTGCAGTAGGGAAAAATTGGCTTTTCGCAAAAACAATATAACCATAGAGCTTTTCCACCAGCCATATATGCATGTAGTGATAGCTATTATTCATCATTATCATATGGTGTGAATTTGCCAGTACATTCAATGTACTGACCCTTTGTGGCTGCAACGTCTCATGTTGCAAGATTCTTACGACGAGTAAGTGATACGTTAGGGTTACGATTTCTACACTCAACTTTGCCGTTGGTGTTGATGGGAATCCACAACCTTGTTGTTACTTCCGCTATTTGGATTGAGGTAATAGTATTTACGTTACTTTATACATGTGATTTACCTCTGTTATAAATCCTTGAGTACTGTGTGTGTCAGCATACTGATCCAGGGATGACACTTAAGCACAGAGACTTGACCGTCTGAGGTCGGGTCGCTATAAGATGGTATCAGAGCACATGTTGACTGTAGGATATGACCCTAGAAATTGGCAAGCCCATAGGAAAGATTTTCTCTACAACTTCATTTTAAAAAGATCTTTTACCTCTCTTCTCTTCTGAGCTTATTCAAATATTCCCTTTTAGTGAGACTATACCCCTTTCCCGTTTTAACCACACGAAGATTCAGCTGATGAGACCACTTCAAGAAGTACAAGATATCGGACAACTAAGACCACTTCGGAATGAAGAGGATTTTACCGTGTATTATAATAATGGAAACTACAACGGTTGAAGACTCTGAAGACTAGGAGAATTTGAAGGCCCTATAGAATTTTCCAGATTTGTATGACCTAGGAAGGCACCCCTTATGGAACTTGGCAGACTAAGGAAGCTGTCAATACCCGAGATCAAGGTGTATCGGAGAAAGACCGGAACATGGAGCATGAGAACTCAAAGTTTTGTCAAGAAAACCCTAAGGCAGGAGATATCAACTATGGAAGATAGCTCATGGCAATGACAAGGGCAGAAACACAGTTATCCGTGATGTCATCGCCACTGATAGTATGGTCACTGAGCTGAGCTAAGCATGCATTTCTTCGGAAGGATTGGATGGTAGAAGGCTGATGGAGCATCTATCAGCAAAAGATGAAGTTTTAACCTTAGCCGGTGTATCACCAGGATCTGGAGTAGTACATCAAGAATTTTAAGATGGAGCTCCAGGAAGACGTATTAGACAAGGAAGCATTTCATGAACAACTCAAGAACCTAGAAGTTGAAAGTAGCCAAGCCGGAGGAGCAAAACCTTGAGATACGGGAGATTTGTCGGGAACTAAAGGACAGTAGGACCGTGATTCATGCCAAGGATGTTGAAACCCAGAAGTTTGGAACGCAACTCCAGAACATTAAAGGACGTCACGAGAGACTTCGCGTTAACAGAGTTGATCTGGTAAAAGAACATGGGAAGGACAAGCACGATCAGAAGAAGCCATCGGAGACATGAACAAGACTTGAATAGTTTGGCGACATTGACCCTTAGAAGACCAAACCCCTATTATACACCTACATTAGATGCGACGATTGTGAGCTGTGATTTGTTTGATGTTTTTCCGACAGCCACAAATAAAATCTATCTCTTCAAAACTATTGTTTGCATTGTGTGAATCCCTCTCTATCTCTCCTATCTCACCCCAAAACCCATGGACCCAATAGAGGATGAATGGAGATGAGCTTGTATTTTCTGGACCGATGAGTCAGTTGGAGACAGACTGATGGATTCAGAACATGGAGGATCACATGAAGAATAACCTTATAGCCGGAAAGGATATGGCCCAACGTGCTCTTCAAGTGCTTTGAAAGAGGTGCTGCTACTTGGTGGAGGATGTACCAAACCATCAATGGATGGCAGGGAGTAACCACTTGGAAAGATTTTAAGTTGACTTTGCTAAAGTCTCGGTTTGTGTCCCAGAAATTGAAGCCTTCTGGAAAGGATATGAAGAAACCTTGTGCATGCAAGCTTGGTGGAGAAATAGGACACAGCCATAAAGAACACAAGGATGAATGCCCTAATTGTGAAGGAAGTCACCCAGCTGAAGAATTCCCAACTAGGCAGATCACTTGTTTCTTGTGTGAAGGGACTACCCACTACCCTTCTCAGTGTCACATTTACCCCATGTTACAAAGAACCGTACAACAGAAGAAAGAAGAAATGAAAGGAGCCCTTATGGAAATTTTAGAAGAACCAGTGATGAAGGAAGAGGTGGAGGACACACCCAAAGAAGAACCAATTAAACCCTGCACCAAGTCATGCTAATCATGTGGAGAAGAAGGACACATCTCCCGGAATTGTTTGAATGGGGATCTAGTAGAATTCCCGACGGAGGAAGTAGAGTATGACCCACAAGAAATAGAAGCCATGATTGGCATGGAAAAGTCTAGGAAGAGAAGTAGATTAGATTCCAGGAAGGACCTGAGTCATATCACCTGTTACAGGTGCAAGGAGTCAGGGCACTACCTCAATAGTTGCCCAAAAAGAAAACCTCGAGACTTGTCAGAAGTAATATGTTTTCGTTGTAATGAAGCAGGGCACTTTGCCAAGGATTGTCGCAAGGAGAATGAGACTTGTGATAATTAGTTGTGTCTATGAGAAGTAATGTAGTAGTAGTAGAAGTAGTGGGAACAACTCTTTTGTATCGAGGTGTTGAGTTGAGACAAGTAATGGAAAAGCGAGAGATTGTAATCATTGGAGAATAAATAAAGTTAGCATCATTGGTACTAATATGGATTTTATGAGTTGTTACTCTATGAAGAAGTTTTTTGACCATTTTCGAGGCCTATGGATGAATTTGTGCATTTCAAGGGTGGTAGTACCCAGCGAGGACAATTGACCCCTGAAAAGGATAACGATATTCCACTGAGTGGATTTCAGACAAAATAAGTACGAGTTTTATCTCGATATGTGGTATGCCCCAGGAGTATGAAGGGATGAAGTACTATTGGATATAAAGGAGATATGATGTTGGTAATATGGTGCAATTGTAACCCCATGATGAGTTTGAGTAATCATGTCTTAGTTTGGTACCAACAGAAGGAAGAGAGACAGTACAATTGGAAGGATTTAAGAATGCCAGGAAGCTGGATGTTTGGAAAATAATCAGTTGCCCCTAGGATGAGCTCAAGGATTACAAGTAATGAGATGGGCCATAACCCACAGGCCCCAGGACCTGCCAAGGAGCAAGCACACTCTTGCTGAAGGAAAAACCCTGGAAGAAGTTACGTTTATCGGTAGACGATCTTATAGAGTAACGCAAAACCCGAGAGTTGTGAAGAAACGACAGATGTTTGTTTGGCGTGCAGAATCAATGGATTTATCCAAACTTGGTTCGTCGACAAGAGAAATTCTGCAATGTTTGAGAGGATGACCAAGTGTTAGAATGAGAGATTCACTAAACCATGTACAAGGTAATAATTTGGGTGCGGGGTGGATTGATCACCATACCGACTTACTCTTATTATTCACCTTGCTATATGGGATGGTAAATCTGAGTGACTTACCTACAGTAGAGAGACGACGATATTAAGCCTTGTTTAAAACTTAGAATGGTATAATCATTTTCCCTTGTACAAGGCAGCTGTTGCCAATCGTAGGACATACGGTGAGAATGAAGCCTAGACCCATTTCCTGTAGGAGAAGCCATAAATGGTTGACCACCATGAGATATCGATAGTTGTTTAGTATTGGCGCCAGATCCGTCAGCAAAGAGGACCCAGTCACAGAAGAACCTTACCAAGATGAAAGATAGAAGAATTGAGGAAAAGGTTATGCCACTACCGAAAGAGCCCAGATAAGGAATTATCCTGAAGATCTGAGAAGACCGACACTGTTAACAATATGGATGAAGTATATGAGTTTTGATGGAACCGTAACCATGCTTCTAAGGGTGGTAGCACCCGAGACCCCCTCCTGCGACAATTGATGGATTTTGAGGAGACCCCTAAACCCTAACCTTTTTCTTGCTAGCCTCTCCGAATCTCGAGGACGAGATTCATTTTAAGGGTGGTAGGTTTGTAACATCCCAAAATTCTAAATTTTGGAATGTTATAATAAATAGATAGATTGATTGTGTGTTTGATTGTTGTGTCATTGATTGAGTGAAATTCGAAACTTTTTGAAAGTTAAATGAGAGGGAATAAAAGGACTTTCCCAAACTTTCACCTTTTTGCATTTTGATCACCGTGAATTCAAATTCTTTTCAAATACAAAACCCTCGAAAGAAGATGATATGACTTCTTCCATTTAATTAAATGAAAAAGGGTTTTTTTGAAAAGATTTGAATTTTATTTGGAAATATTTCAAATTCAGAAACTTTAAGCAACTCAATGATTTTCATGAGAGAAGATAAAATGACTTCTTCAAAATATATGAAATACGAGTTGGAAGTTTAAAAGGATCAAATTTAAAGTCCGTTTGAAATTATTTTCAATTTGGAGTTATTTGGGTTTTATTCAAATTATTTTTCTCCAAAAATAAAATAAATGGAAAATAGGGTAAAATGATTCCCTACATCAGAAAATTGGAGAGAAATAATTTTGAAATCATTTTGGTATTTCTAAAATGATTCTTATTGGGTTTTATTGTAGAAGTAGCACTGTTTGAATTATTTGAATTTTTATGAATTTTATTTGGCACTAGAGAAATGTTCATGTTGTAGAAAATCTTTTTCTGAAAATTTTGATATATAATATGCCTATATAAAATTTTATTTTATTATTGTTATCCAGTTTTCTTTTTTTGTTTTTATATAAAAAAGAAAAAAAATCTACGCGTGCGCCTGGAACTAACCGCCACCCACATGCGTAGCATAGCAGCAGGCCGGCCCGTTTTTCTTTTGTTTTCTTTTGTCTTATTTTTATTTTATTTTCGTTAATATTTAGTTTTTTTTGAAACAAATTTCGGAAAAAATAGACTTCAGAAGAAAAAATGCGAGACGTTAGCCTTTTTCTTCTCTGTTTCGTATATTTTCGTCTACGTTTAGTCCCACATTGCTTAGCCTTGACCCTAAACCTCTTTTCCGCCTATAAATATAGACCCATAGAGGCTCCAAAAATCATCCGATTCAGGCTAAATCAATATTTTGGTTTGACTAGATTCATTTAAGAAAAAAAATATTTCTCCTCTCTCGTGCGGCTTTTGGAAATTGTCTCTTCTCTCCAAAGTCGTATTTTCTCTGCCTTATAAATGTATCTTTCTTTATTCTTTTATACTTTCGTAGTTTATTATTTCTAGACTAATACGATAGAATAGTTAGATTATCAATTAGTCTACGTATTTATACATTAGACCTTAGCTGTAGCTATTTTTTCTGTAAAACAGCTTGGTCCTGATTTTTCAAATAGCCATAACTTTTCACTCGTTTATCCAAATTAGATGAAACCAACGCCTATAGCTTCGTCTTGTTTTCACCTATCCATTGAACCTGTCACATCAACTTTTTGAAATTTTCAAATTTCAAATTTTGTTCAGATTCATATTCAAACTTCTTTTGAACATAACTTGAGTTTTGTAACTCCGATTTAGTTGATTCTTTTTGCAAATCGAAGCTCTTGACCTAAACTTTCTGATAAGGCCAAATTCACATAATTTTGGTACTGTTAGAAATTGTTTTATGTTGCAAGAGTTATTTGCTTGGTTTTGATGTTTTCCGAACTGTCTTCTTCGTCCTTCTCGATCTTCTGAGTGATTGCTTACGTGTGGTTACTATTGCTCGCTCACAATAGATTGAATGGAGTGTGACGAGTAGAACTATCAAGAGTTATGAGTGTGAATCATCTTCATCAACAGTACAAGGCAAGTTTACACTTTGATCATATCCCTTTCATACCCAGTTTTTATGCATTAGTTTCATCCTCAAACATTGCATGGTTAGGAATTGATAATATGTGGGTATTGGGAAGTAGTTGATGAGGTAGGAACCTATTGTCCTGCATTAAAACCTTGGGAGTTACTTCTACGTTATGCTTATACTTCCATGCTATGCTCGTAGACGTGGATTGGTTGAGTGTATTCATGACAGATGTGAGAGTTATCATTAATGGTTAACTTAAGGTGGCTACTTTAATACACATTTGGGTGGATTGGTTGGGGCACCCTGGAGTACCCAGTGGTTTGCCGGGCACCTAGAGAACCCAGTGCTTGCCCAAGGGGATCCCGGAGGACCTGTGTGATCACCCTATGGAATGCCACCTAGGCTCAAAGGGATCATAAGATTATTCATGCTAGAAACTTCCGTGTGCAGCCACAAGCCATTATGGGCTCTGGCATAGTTGAGTAAGTTGCGTGAAGCTCTCGAAGAGGTAGACTAGCAGATGTAGTGGGTTGTAGGTGGTATAGTCTATCCGGAGTAGAGAGTTAATGCTTTTGAAAGACTGTGTCTCGGTCATCCGTTTCTCAAACACCATGTAGTGCGAGAAACCCAACGGAGGAGATCGAGTCTTGTGGGGAATAGTGCGCAAACCTCTGCAGAGTGTACAAACTAATCATGGTTAGCCATGTCCCCGGTTATGGACATCTTGAGTATCTGATACTTGGATTATCATATTGATCTCATCACATTACTTAAATAATTTGTTGGGTTATTGATGATAGTTTGGGGATTGAGTTGGAGGAACCTTCTCAATATTTTCAACCAACTTTGTAGTTAAATAAATTATATTCCTTTGCAGTAGGGAAAAATTGGCTTTTCACAAAAACATTATAACCATAGAGCTTTTCCACCAGCCATATATGCATGTAGTGATAGCTATTATTCATCATTATCCTATGGTGTGAATTTGCCAGTACATTCAATGTACTGACCCTTTGTGGCTCAACGTCTCATGTTGCAGGATTCTTACGACGAGTAAGTGATACGTTAGGATTACGATTTCTACACTCAACTTTGCCGTTGGTGTTGATGGGAATCCACAACCTTATTGTTACTTCCGCTATTTGGATTGAGGTAATAGTATTTACGTTACTTTATACATGTGATTTACCTCTATTATAAATCCTCAAATACTGTGTGTGTCAGCATACCGATCCAGGGATAACACTTAAGCACAGAGACTTGACCGTCTGAGGTTGGGTCGCTACAACTCCACTCATATGGCACATTATGATCTTAAAAATACTGCAGCTCATCTTAGAACCGAGGATCCCTGAACCGCTCCCCGCTTGTGAATTGCTAATGGTTCGGAGATTTATCAGCGACTTCTTCCTGAATCACTACATCAATCCCACTAGTGATAATGAAGATTTCAGCATGCCTTCTCTCGAAACATTGAGTAAGAGTTAGCCGTTAAACATATACGCATGGATCCATTGTTTTCCATCTAATGAGGTATTCGTATTACGCACACTATGATTAATTATGTAATGCATATATATGTCGACAAATCATTGGAATTTAGCTATGTTTAATTGTAGTTGTTGCGAAATCTGATGAATGTTCTTCCCGTGGACACTATTTGTTCAATTGCATATTGTGCGCGAGTTTGATTTTTGCATGCCGATTCAAATGGGATATTTTTGCTTTAACCTGGAAATTGCTCCGCACACGGTTCAACTAAATGAGTGTGTGTGATCCACATTGGAAAGCATAAGTCATTCATAGCAGAACCATCGGTGGTACACTACTGATCGCAGACGATTTGTAGCACTACAACGTGTGCGTAGGGGCTCCGGAACTATTTATGATACCACATTATCACACACAAGAGCTCAGAGTAAACCGTGCCCAATGTAAAATACAATCCCAATTGTAAATTTTTCAGGAAACGTGTGGGATCCCAAACGAAAAGCACATGTCACTCTTACCGCAACTGTCGGTGATACACAACAAATCACAAACGGTCTGCAACACTTGTATGTGTGCGAAGGGGCTCTTGAACCGTTTGTGATAGAACATTATCACACACGGTAATTGTTCAGAAACGTGTGCGATGAAGTCATGCATGGCAGACGAGTTCCGCAAAAAACTCATGTGCAATGGGGCACATATCGCACTCAGTTCATATGTTGGCCCATGTGCCTTACATACTGTTTCCCAAACGGTTCATTATGACACACCGTTTGGTTTCACCGCGCCATTAGAAACGTTTAATCACTGATCCCACACATGTGACGTAATTTGGTGTGTGCTGCATCGCATACGATTACATTTGGCAAGGCCTCTACATCATGGCTCCCTATCCCCGACGGTTTTTGGGTCGTGTGGGAAGGACCCCCCTATCACACACACTCACTTGGCGACGTTTCAGAATGCCGTCATGGAAAGGGCTTAAAAACCGTTTGTATAGCACCTCGCTGTACCGGTGTTGTGTCGAATAAATAAATTTGGGTTGAATACTCTGTTGGAAATATGCCCTAGAGGCAATAATAAATTGACTATTATTATATTTCCTTGTTCATGATAATCGTTTATTATCCATGCTAGAATTGTATTGATAGGAAACTCAGATACATGTGTGGATACATAGGCAACACCATGTCCCTAGTAAGCCTCTAGTTGACTAGCTCGTTGATCAATAGATGGTTACGGTTTCCTGACCATGGACATTGGATGTCATTGATAATGGGATCACATCATTAGGAGAATGATGTGATGGACAAGACCCAATCCTAAGCCTAGCACAAGATCATGTAGTTCGTATGCTAAAGCTTTTCTAATGTCAAGTATCATTTCCTTAGACCATGAGATTGTGCAACTCCCGGATACCGTAGGAATGCTTTGGGTGTGCCAAACGTCACAACGTAACTGGGTGGCTATAAAGGTACACTACAGGTATCTCCGAAAGTGTCTGTTGGGTTGGCACGAATCGAGACTGGGATTTGTCACTCCGTGTAAACGGAGAGGTATCTCTAGGCCCACTCGGTAGGACATCATCATAATGTGCACAATGTGACCAAGGAGTTGATCACGGGATGATGTGTTACGGAACGAGTAAAGAGACTTGCCGGTAACGAGATTGAACAAGGTATCGGGATACCGACGATCGAATCTCGGGCAAGTATCGTACCGATAGACAAAGGGAATTGTATACGGGATTGATTAAAGTCCTTGACATCGTGGTTCATCCGATGAGATCATCGTGGAACATGTGGGAGCCAACATGGGTATCCAGATCCCGCTGCTGGTTATTGACCGGAGAACGTCTCGGTCATGTCTGCATGTCTCCCAAACCCGTAGGGTCTACACACTTAAGGTTCGATGACGCTAGGGTTATAAAGGAAGTTTGTATGTGGTTACCGAATGTTGTTCGGAGTCCCGGATGAGATCCCGGACGTCACGAGGAGTTCCGGAATGGTCCGGAGGTAAAGATTTATATATGGGAAGTCCATATGGGAAGTCCTGTTTTGGTCACCGGAAAAGTTTCGGGGTTTATCGGTAACGTACCGGGACCACCGGGAGGGTCCCGGGGGTCCACCAAGTGGGGCCACCAGCCCCGGAGGGCCACACGGGCTGTAGGGGGTGCGCCTTGGCCTACATGGGCCAAGGGCACCAGCCCCAAGAGGCCCATGCGCCTAGGGTTTCAAGAAGGGAAGAGTCCCACAAGGGGAAGGCACCCCTAGGTGCCTTGGGGGGGGAGGGAATCCTCCCTTAGCCGCCGCCCCCCTAGGAGATTGGATCTCCTAGGGCCGGCGCCCCCCCTTGGCCCCCCTATATATAGTGGGGGAGATGGAGGACTTCTTACCTTTGCCTTTGGTGCAGCCCTCCCCCTCTCCCAAGTCCTTCTCCTCTCCCGCGGTGCTTGGCGAAGCCCTGCAGGATTACCACGCTCCTCCACCACCACCACGCCGTTGTGCTGCTGCTGTATGGAGTCTTCCTCAACCTCTCCCTCTCTCCTTGCTGGATCAAGGAATGGGAGACGTCACCGAGCTGTATGTGTGTTGAACACGGAGGTGCCGTCCGTTCAGCACTAGGATCATCGGTGATTTGGATCACGACGAGTACGACTCCATCAACCCCGTTCTCTTGAACGCTTCCGCATAGCGATCTACAGGGGTATGTAGATGCACTCTCCTTCTCCTCGTTGCTGGTTTCTCCATAGATAGATCTTGGTGACACGTAGGAAAATTTTGAATTTCTGCTACGTTCCCCAACATACTCTACCCTCGAAAACTATTGCGATCCCCTATACTTGTGGGTTATCACTGTCTAACCAATCGTCGAACCATCCACCCATCTGAGCCCCTTAGCAATAGTTGCCTTCTCTCGTTTGTGGTGGAAGCGATTGCCAGGGCACCTAGTAGAAATCATAGTGTAGGTCCGTGTCGTGGATGCTTGGAGGTCCCGCATTGAGGCGGGCCAACCTCCAAACTCTCCGGAGTAGAGCTTGAAGGAGGAAGGCGACCCCATGGTCATGGAAAATATCACAATGGATGGTGCGAAGGAGGAGCAGACACCCGTGCAGGTTTGCTAGCACTTTTGAGGCAATCTTGTAAAACACGTTACATAAACTGATAGGGCGGAATTGTGACAATAAAGTGGGGTTAGATACCTTAGGTATTAAAACCAGGAGTGTATCATTAACGTAGGATGGACTCTCCTCCCCTCGAACAATGCCCAGAACGGCCCGAGTGACCGCTTCCCCACAAATGTCCTAGTGCCTCTGAAAAAAGTGAGCCGGGAACCCGTCAGGCCCTGGTGCTTTGGTAGGAAACATCTGGAACAGAGCTGTTTTCACTTCCTTCTCCTCGTATGGTGCCATAAGAATTTCATTCATGGCCGGTGTCACCTTTGGCGGGACATGTTCAAGTACTTCTTCAACTCCCTGTACACCTTCAGAAGTATAAAGATTTCTATAAAAGTCGAGTGCTAGTTGCTGCATCTCAGACATGTCCTCTGTGAGCTCGCCATCAGCCCTTTGCAACGCCTTTATCAGATTCTTCCTCCGCCTCATAGATGCTCGCATATGGAAAAAGTTAGTGTTACGATCTCTGGCAGACAGCCACTCGATTCGAGACCGCTGCCTCCACATAAGCTCTTCCCGCAAGTACAGTTCGATGAGTCTGGCATTGATCTTTGTTTGTGCATGAGATGGTCCAGCCCTAGCTGGCTCATTGCGCAGCCTATCAAGTTCATTCTTGAGCTTGTGGATCTCTCCACGTACACTACCAAATGAAGACTTGGCCCAATCTCCCAAGTTGTTTGCCAAAGCATTCAGTTTAGCTCGAACCTCGTTCGCCGTTAACTGTCCCCCGGGCTCCCATGCAGTTTGGATTGTTGGTTTCAACTCCGCCTGGGTGTCCCACATCACCTCATATCAAAATATCTTATAAGCCTTTGCTCCTGGAGGGCGTGCCCTACCCCCTTGGGCACGCCCCCCGTCCTTGTGGCCACCTCGTGTGCCCTCCGGACTCCATTTTCTTGAACGATACTTCTTTTGGTCGGTAAAAATTCATTATATAATCTCCCGAAGGTTTTGACCACTGTACCATGACAATATCTCCTATTTTTGTTTCAAGCTGTTTTTTGATAGATCTAGATCACCATGACATCTCCAAGCACCCCCAAGGACAAGTTTTTCAAGGTCATCAACCCCTAACTTGTGGAGGAGCTGTGACACCCTCAAGCCATTGAGATGTGTGAGGGGGTGCTGCACATCCGCGATGTGGAGGGGCCAAAGAAGACCGGAAGCATGGAGACAAGACTCGAAGCAATGGAGCAACAAGTTTTGAAGTGCCAAGGGATGGTGGAACATGGACTCAACGCTAATCACATGATGACCGCTGAGTTCACCAACAATCACAAGCTGGATGCCAAGAACATTGAGGAGGCCATCTTCAAGCTTCATGAGAAAATCGAGCATCTCCAAGCCCAGATCTATGACCTGCAAAACCAAAACTGTGAGTATGAATACAAATTTAAGAGGATGAGTTTGGCTGCATATTTGAGGATCCCGGAGACTCGTTCATCTTTCTATGATGGTGAACTTATGCCTTGGAAGATGGATGACAAACCCACTTCATCAACAACTCCATCATCACCTCGAAGAAAGAGACATAAACACATGGGTATGGGCACTCCCCTTGGCAATTGCCAAGCTTGGGGGAGGTGCCCCTGTATCGTATCACCATCACATCTTTACCCTTATCGTTTTTCTTAGTTTGATCCTTTTGATTATATCTTGATCTAGTAGAATCAAGTTTTAGTTTGATCTAGCTTTGAGTTTTGTTTCGATCTCTATCTGTGTAATCAAGTCCGTGAGTTATATATAATAAAGAGTAGTTTTGAGTTGAGGGCTTTGCTTTCTTCCTATGATCTTGAGGGAATTAAATAAAAGAAAGATATAAATAAATAAAAATATCATATATTGGTCTTATGGAGAGTAATGACTTCACATATAAAGAGTATGATGAATAAAATTTGTTGAGAGTTGACAAACATAGTTTTGGTCACTGTTGCAATTAATAGGAAGTAATAAAGAAAGAGAGGCTTCACATATAAATATACTATCTTGGACATCTTTTTAATTGTGAGCACTCATTAAAATATGACATGCTAAAAAATTGATGTTGGACAAGGAAGACAACATAATAAGTTATGTTTTCTTCTTTCCGAATAGAAGTTATATTGCCATGGATCATCCAACATGTCAAGCTTGCCTTTCCCTCTCATGCTAGCCAAATTCTTTCCACCAAGTAGAGATACTACTTGTGCTTCGAAACATCCCTTAAACCAATTTTGCCATGAGATCACCATACCTACCTATGGATTGAGTAAGATCCTTCAAGTAAGTTGTCATCGGTGCAAGCAATAAAAATTGTTCTCTAAATATGTATGATCTATTAGTGTGAAGAAAATAAGCTTTATACGAACTTGTGATACGGAAGAAATAAAAGCAACAGACTGCATAATAAAGGTCCTTATCACAAGCGGCAATATGAAGTGGTGTTCTTTTTGTTGGGAAACGCAGTAATTTCAAAAAAATTCCTATGCACACGCAGGATCATGGTGATGCATAGCAACGAGAGGGGAGAGTGTTGTCTATGTACCCTCGTAGACCGTAAGCAGAAGCGTTTATCAACACGGTTGATGTAGTCGTACACCTTCACGATCCGTCCTGATCAAGTACCGAACATACGACACCTCCGCGTTCAGCACACGTTCAGCTTGATGACGTCCTCGCCTTCTCGATCCAGCAAGAGGGGCAAAGTAGTATATGAGTTCCGGCAGCACGACGGCGTGGTGACGGTGTTGGTGAAGAACAATCTCCGCAGGGCTTCGCCTAAGCACTACGAAAACTATTACGGAGGATAAACTAGAGGGGACGGGGTTGCCGGCACACAGCTTGGTGTTTCTTGATGTGTCTTGGGTGCTAGCCCTACCCCTCTATTTATATGTTGAGCCTTGGGGTCGAAACTTGGAGTAAAAGCCTCCACAAAGTCGGTTTCACCCGAAAGGCAAGAGTCCTTCTCGGACTCCAGGGCCAGACGCCAGACGCCAGGGACCCTGGCGTCTGGCCCCTGGACTCCGCAAAACTTCCTTTTGCGCTTTCCAAAAACCTTGTGGGCTTTCCCCTTTGGCCCAAATAAAGTGTTCTCATACCCAAACATTTTGGGAAACATCTGGAACCCCTTCCGGTGAATTCTGGAACCCTTCCAGAGACCAAACACTATTATCCCATATATCAAACTTTATCTCCGGACCATTCCAGAGTTCCTCGTCATGTCCGTGATCTTATCCGGAACTCCGAACAACATTCGGTTACCAACATACATAACTCATAAATACTATATCGTCAATGAACGTTAAGCGTGCGGACCCTACGGGTTCGAGAACTATGTAGACATGACCGAGACACTTCTCTGGTCAATAACCAATAGCGGAACCTGGATGCCCATATTGGCTCCTACATATTCTACGAAGATCTTTATCGGTCAAACTGCATAACAACATACGTTGTTCCCTTTGTCATCGGTATGTTACTTGCCCGAGATTCGATCATCGGTATCTCAATACCTAGTTCAATCTCGTTACCGGCAAGTCTTTTTACTCGTTTCGTAGTACATCATCCCACAACTAACTCATTAGTTACAATGCTTGCAAGGCTTATAGTGATGTGCATTACTGAGTGGCCCCAGAGATACCTCTTCGACGATCGGAGCGACAAATCCTAATCTCGAAATATGCCAACTCAACAATTACCTTTGGAGACACCTGTAGAGCACCTTTATAATCACCTAGTTACGTTGTGATGTTTGGTAGCACACAAAGTGTTCCTCCGGTAAACGGGAGTTGCATAATCTCATAGTCATAGGAACATGTATAAGTCATGAAGAAAGCAATAGCAACATACTAAATGATCAAGTGCTAAGCTAACGGAATGGGTTAAGTCAATCACATCATTCTCCTAATGATGTGATCTCGTTAATCAAATGACAACTCATGTCTATGGTTAGGAAACTTAACCATCTTTGATTAACGAGCTAGTCAAGTAGAGGCATACTAGTGACACTATGTTTGTCTATGTATTCACGCATGTATTATGTTTCCGGTTAATACAATTCTAGCATGAATAATAAACATTTATCATGAAATAAGGAAATAAATAATAACTTTATTATTGCCTCTAGGGCATATTTCATTCAGTCTCCCACTTGCACTAGAGTCAATAATCTAGTTCACACCGCCATGTGATTTAACACCAATAATTCACATCACCATGTGATTAACACCCATAGTTCACATCGTCATGTGACCAACACCCAAAGGGTTTACTAGAGTCAATAATCTAGTTCACATCGCTATGTGATTAACACCCAAAGGGTACTAAGGTGTGATCACGTTTTGCTTGTGAGAGAAGTTTAGCCTACGGGTCTGCCACATTCAGATCCGTATGTATTTTGCAAATTTCTATGTCAACAATGCTCTGCACGGAGCTACTCTAGCTAATTGCTCCCACTTTCAAAATGTATCCAGATTGAGACTTAGAGTCATCTGGATCAGTGTCAAAATTTGCATCGACGTAACCCTTTACGACGAACCTTTTGTCACCTCCATAATCGAGAAACATATCCTTATTCCACTAAGGATAATTTTGACCGCTGTCCAGTGATCTACTCCTAGATCACTATTATACTCCCTTCCTAAACTCAGTGTAGGGTATACAATAGATCTGGTACACAACATGGCATACTTTATAGAAACTATGGCTGGGGCATAGGGAATGACTTTCATTCTCTTTCTATCTTCTGTCCTGGTCGGGCTTTGAGTCTTACTCAATTTCACACCTTGTAACACAGGTAAGAACTCTTTCTTTGACTGATCCATTTTGAACTACTTCAAAATTTTGTCAAGGTATGTACTCATTGAAAAAACTTATCGAGCGTCTTGATCTATCTCTATAGATCTTGATGCTCAATATGTAAGTAGCTTCACCGAGGTCTTTATTTGAAAAACTCCTTTCAAATACTCCTTTATGCTTTCCAGAAAATTCTACATTATTTCCGATCAACAATATGTCATTCACATATATTTATCAGAAATGTTGTAGTGCTCCCACTCACTTTCTTGTAAATACAGGCTTCACCACAAGTCTGTATAAAACTATATGCTTTGATCAACTCATCAAAGCATATATTCCAACTCTGAGATGCTTGCACCAGTCCATAGATGGATCGCTGGAGCTTGCACATTTTGTTAGCACCTTTAGGATCGACAAAACCTTCTGGTTGCATCATATACAACTCTTCTTTAAGAAATCCATTAAGGAATGTAGTTTTGACATCCATTTGCCAGATTTCATAAAATGTGGCAATTTGCTAACATGATTCGGACAGACTTAAGCATCGCTACGAGTGAGAAAATCTCATCGTAGTCAACACCTTGAACTTTGTCAAAACCTTTTTCGACAAGTCTAGCTTTGTAGATAGTAACATTACTATCATCATCCGTCTTCCTCTTGAAGATCCACTTATTTTCTTTGGCTTGCCGATCATCGGGCAAGTCAACCAAAGTCCACACTTTGTTCTCATACATGGATCCCATCTCAGATTTCATGGCCTCAAGCCATTTCGCGGAATCTGGGCTCATCATCGCTTCCTCATAGTTTGTAGGTTCGTCATGGTCAATTAACATGACCTCCAGAACAGGATTACCGTACCACTCTGGTGCGGATCTCACTCTGGTTGACCTATGAGGTTCGGTAGTAACTTGATCCGAAGTTACATGATCATCATCATTAGCTTCCTCACTAATTGGTGTTGGAGTCACAGAAACAGATTTTTGTGATGAACTACTTTCCAATAAGGGAGTAGGTACAGTTACCTCATCAAGTTATACTTTCCTCCCACTCACTTCTTTCGAGAGAAACTCCTTCTCTAGAAAGGATCCATTCTCAGCAACAAATATCTTGCCTTCGGATCTGTGATAGAACGTGTACCCAACAGTTACTTTTGGGTATCTTATGAAGACACACTTCTCCGACTTGGGTTTGAGCTTATCAAGATGAAACTTTTTCACATAAGCATCGCAACCCCAAACTATAAGAAACGACAGCTTAGGTTTCTTGCTAAACCACAGTTCATACGGTGTCGTCTCAACGGATTTAGATGGTGCCCTTTTTAATGTGAATGCAGTTGTCTTTATGAGGATATCAATACCATTGTTACACCCACATCCCCTGCTGCTATACATACTGGACCAATTACTAGAGCTCGCACATGCCAATTAAATTATCAGGTACTTTCATTTCTTTGTAATGATTCTAATGTTCATGAGAATATGATTCTACCTAAATTGGATACATTTGTTTTGCTTACAAATGAAGGGCCTGGCATAGATAAGAGGGATGAACACTGGAGCAAGACCAAGCATGGAGATGATGGCATGCGCAAGGGGATCAAGAACGGAGTTACAAGTGATGATTTCAGGACTTTGAAGCCACCATAAGGAGTGCATGAAGCCTTGGACGAAATATACAAGATGCCACTTCATAAATTTCGTCCAGAGGCTATTCTAGGTGCCGTGTCACCTTATTATTGGGCCAGGCCCATCTATTTTCGAAATACTTAAGTATAGGCTGTTTTTAGAGTCTGTATGTGTGGGGAAACAAGAGTTAGGGTTGGTTTCGGACCCCTCCTCCAAGGACCACGAAATTCCCCCCCTCTTCCTCCATATATACAGCCCTTAGGGCGTCGTTTAGACTTTGGGTTTTGTTTAGATTAAAAGTTCGCCATAGCTGCAAATTCACGTACTTCGTTTGTGTCCAACGACCAGACCAAGACGTCACAGAACCCCACCTTCATTAATAAAGTTTTCCTCTTTTATTCGCAATATCTAGACTGCAATCTCAGTTTCTTGCTTGTTCTTCGTTTACTCGTAGGAAATAGACCCTCGTGGTCAGGTTGATCATGCTCCGGCGTGGTCAATAACCCTCGGAAGTTGGTTTAGCGATTGCTAAGGCGCGACATCTTCGCACGTTCGTAGTCGGATCGTCAAGGTTGGATCGTCGTGTCGAGTTGCTGGTCTTAGCGTCCAGTCCCTTAGAGTTTCGAGATCTATTCACAGGTTGTCACGCCGCCGTCGCACCATCGTCATCATCTTTGCCATATACCACCACCCCACCATATACATCGCCGCTGCCATATACAACCACCAATCCGAGTCCACATATACCATCGCCATATACCACCACCAATCCGAGTCCACATATACCATCGCCATATACAACCACCAATCCGAGTCCGCATATACCATCGCCATATACCACCACCAATCCGAGTCCAGATATACCATCACCATATACAACCACCAGTCCGAGTTCCACCAGATTCATCACCGCCACCAGTCCGAGTTCCACCAGATTCATCTCCGCCACCAGTCCTAGTCCGAGTCCAGTATTTGTTGCTTTGTTTTCGGTTTCCAGATCACGCGATACTTCGAGTCGTGACCAAGTCGGACTCCCCAACTTTTGTGTTACCCGCAGTAGAAAAATAGTTCCAAACTAAAAAAAACTAAGTCTGGAAAATTCTGGCTAGGTAGTTTTGAGACTATTTGTAGACTTTTTCGAAAAACTTTGTTGCAGAGCAAAAAAAGAGGAAAAAAGTGAAAAAAAGAAAAAAAAATCAGAGCATGCTCCTCCCTTGTTTACGTGCAGCATCGTGATTTTGTTAGTGTTCTAGGCTCGCGTCTCTAGCATGGTCTAGCCTAGGACCAACACAGTACCATCGTTGAGCATTTATTCAACTTTGCATCTCTGAATTGATTATTGCTGACCCTTTTTGCTACCATATTATAAGCCTTCCAAGCTCCACATACATCTAGGTCGTGCGTTTGACTCTCCCTGGTAATCGCTCTATCCAAGCTTTGAGAGTTTTGACTATGACGGTTGCCGATCACCGCCTGCTGCTGGGTAAGAACTGGTAAGAATTTGAGATTTGCGTGACGGATTTGTGACACCTGCCACCACCTCTTGTTAGTAGTCTATAGGATCATACTTTTGTGTGTTTCTATTGCTGCTAACCATGGCAGGATCACAAGCCGACGAGACTGACTGGGAGAACATGATGAATAAGGAGTTGCATGATAAGTTTTAGCAAATGATGAGTGGACATGTGCAAGATGTGCTAAACAGATTGGAAGAGGCAATGGAGAAGATAGATGGCATGGAGAAGATGTTCGAAACAAAGCTCGATAACAAGTTTAATGAATTGCTCGCGCGTCTTCCACCACCACCACCGGCTGAACCTAAGCACCTCTACAACAACAACAACAACAACAACAACAACAACAACAACAACAACAACAAATGGCAACGAGACAGCGGAGGATGACAGCGCAAGTCTATCAAAGCCCGCCAATCCGCCAATGCATGTTCCTAAAAATATGGCGATCTCCACCCCCCACCCCGGCGATCTCCACCCTCACCTCGGCGATCTCCTACACTAGCCACTACAATCTAATTCTTCTCCAGTGGATCTCTTCGGCGCTCCGAGATCTACACGTTCATACCCATCTTTAATGGGTTCCATGGAGGGTTCCACCCTTGGCCTGGACTTCTCCAAGGTTGGCTTTTGCGGAGAAGGTTTTCAGATCTACGGGCTTTTCGGTACACCCCATGGAGGACTCACATCTTCACCATGGTGGTTTCGTTTGGGCGCCACAACTTTCGTTTGAACGAAGATTCTGTGGCTGCGGCTCTGGAAGCAGCTATTGGTGGATCGGGCATTGATTTCATGGTGTTTTTGATAAAGGACAAGGTATTTGGATTTCAAGTCTCTTGCAAGGTTGTTGCCATGATTATTCTTCGCCTTCGGTCTTTTTCTTGCGACAATTCAAATGTTACTTTCATCTGTGGAGTAACGGTGGTCCTAATTGGAGTCGTGAGTTCAAGATCTGGAATTTGGAGTGTGATGCTGAGTGGATCCTAGTGAGTCCCTCAAAGAGACGTGCTGCCTTGGGGTTTTAGCCCTGCATTCTAAGCCATCTAAGTCTTCTTTCAAATCGCTCATTCAATTGGCAAAAAGCTCTCATTTGCAGTTTTTCAAACTATGGTGCTTGCCAGGACTATCGTTATCCAGCTACGGAAAGTTGCATTCGTGATGTTGAACAGGCGGGTTACTCAATTTCTTCTCATGAGCGGGTTATTATTCGTCCAACATTGCCGGCGACTCTCCGGTGGACGTCGGCGAGACCATCTATCTCGTTTGGTACGGTGCATGATCTTATGATCTTCGGCCCCATGCTGATCGCACGCCACCAATCTCGGGCGGGAATTCTGTTCCTTCGAATGAGGTCGTGCCGGGCCATGTTGGGCCCGCTTTGGACTCGGAGGGCCTGGATGAGCCATCTTCCCCCTCTGAGGTGGGCCGGGTTTCGCCGGTTTCCGTTGGGGAGCAGCTGGATATCCCCTCGTCTCAACAAGCAAGGGAAGATTTCGACACCTTAATTTCTGATATGGTCGATGAAATTTTTACGTGTCAGCAGTGCCTGGAGAAGGGTCATTTTGCTTCTGCGTGCACATCTACGCTTTGGTGTATCTCTTGCCTCCGGTCTGGTCATGTCAAAAAAGACTGCAACAAATTTGCTACTATCTTGGGGCTCGTGTGGCAAGCCAAACCGGTTAACGCTCCATCTTCCGAGGCGCGCTGCGGGAATATCTCTCTGACAAATCTTTTACCAAACTTGGACCTCCCTTGCACTTCTGCATTTACACCATCGTCCAGTTCCATCAGCCCTGGCCCCAAAACACCATCGACTTCGCCGCCAGCAACCCCTCCTCCGCCCCTTCACTCGCCGTCACTGGAAGCGGAGCTCCCGACTCCGATGGCCAACTTTCATTTGGATCCCCTGAGGTATGTACCTGCTGGTCACCACATCGTCGATGGGGGAGAAGATCGTCTGCCGCGAACCTTTGTGACGCCACATACCCCAATTGTGCGCCGTCATGAGGAGTTCATGCTTGCGGAGGTAATGCCTATTCCTCAACCGGATGAGATTGGTGCTGCTAGAGAGGAAGTAGTGCAGTGGTTGCATGGGCATGGGGTTCATGTTCGGTCAGCTCAGCCTTGGATCCGGTCTGTTGGGCTCTTTGAGCTTAGAGATGCTGCTGTCAGATTTTCTCTGCTTCAACTTCCGCCTCAGCCGCTAGGTAATGACCGTTTCGTGCGTTTTATGAAGCATGACGAGGGTGAAAATTTTCGAGGAGTTCAGGGTTTTCGTCAGGGACTTATCATGTTTCTTGGTATTCCGTTGGACCTTCGCAACACTGAATGCATTAGGGCAGCGGTGAATACTTTTGGGAAATTCCACCATTGGGTCAGTGAGGACCCCTATTTGGTCCGCTCTTTGGTCTTTGCTTCTTTCCCAGAGGATTTCCTGGTACCACGTGATGTAGTCTTCATGGATTTTGCGGCCTATGGTGGGGCGAGAGTTTCTTGGACTGCGCCTCTATACATTTTGGGAGCGAACTTTGCTGAGCAGATGCCCCAGGATGAAGATTGGATGCCCCTCAATGGCAATCCGCATCCAGTTCCGGGTGTTCCTTTCCCGGATTTGCCCCCGTTTAATCTTCCTGTCTACCCCGCCTTGGGGTGGAATGCAATCCCTCCTCCGCCGCCAGAGCCTGTGATCATTGAAGTGGCTGAGGACAATTGGGGGAATGGCCAGGACAATGTTGAGCCTGAACCTGCTCAGGATCAAGAGTCAATGGTGGTAGATCTCTCCGCCCAGCCAAGCTCCACGACTGACCAGGATCCACCTATCATTGTGGTGGAGGATGATCTATCTGAATCAATTATGCAGCCTGTGGTCAATGAAGATACAGCGAACAATTGGGCAATTGTGGTGTATCATCCTCCTTCTGTCATGAAGGAAATTGCTCTACCTGTGATCCCTTTTGGGCCTCCTTTGCCCCCGGAGATGATTTGGAGGAGGTCTTTTGAGAACCTTTTGCAAGCTCCTGTAGCATTTTCTGTACCCAGGCCAGTGATGATGCAACCTTTGTCACCTGTTGTTCTGTCTAAAAGGAGCTGGGATTTGGCTTTTAGTGATTTGCACCTGCCACGTCTTACATGGAGGGAAGAGGAGCCTGCTCGGCCAGTTGCCAGGGCGCTTTTCTCTGATCCTATTGCTGTGCAGCCTGTGCAGGTTCCTTCTGCTACGATCAAACGCAAGCCACGGAAGACTCTGGCGCCAACTCCAATTGTTAACACCACAGTTCGACGCTGCACCAGAAGCTCAGCCCAGCGAGATGGTTTCAAGCCCACTTTCCAAGAGCTCGCGCTTCAGCCCAAGAGGAAGAAGCCCAAGGCCAAGCCTTTCATGGCCCAGATGCATGAAGAGCCTGCTTCTGATGGAATTCCTCCTGCAACCCCTGTCAGTCGACTACAGGAAGTTGGACGTGAGCTTCAGATTGATGTTGATCTGCTAACTGTGGATGCACTTATGGTGGACCCACCTGCTGTAGCTTCGCCTAAACATGATGATTAGTGTGTCCCTGGAGTATTGGGTTTTGCAAGCCCTTAATTTTTCCTTTTCACTATTTTTAGGCTGTTTCCTGCTTCTGGAACTTTGGAACTTGATGATGTTGGGACAGACTAAACTGTTGTCTTTTGAAAATGTGGTATTGTGTACCATGTGGTTACTGGCCTTTAACTTTTGCTATAATGAGTAATAGCTGTAGAAACTGGAATATTCTTTATTGGAATGTGAGAGGCCTAAATTCTGAAGCTAGACAGAGAGCTGTTAGGCAGAAAATTGAGGAGAGCCAATGTTCAATCGCTTGTCTACAAGAAACGAAATGTACTTCTTTTGACTCAAGGACAATCAAATCTTTCTGCCCTAAAAGATTTGACTCTTTTGTCTGTTCTCCCTCAATTGGGGCTTCTGGTGGAATTATTGTTGTCTGGAATTCTGCAGTTTTTAGTGGCACTATCATAGAGGTGCAGCAGTTTGCTGTGGTGGTTCAGTTTACTTCCAGACAAAATAATGAAACTTGGACTCTTGTGGCTGTTTATGGTCCTTGTCAGGGTATAGCCAGGGACAATTTTGTTAATTGGTTATACAACCTTGTTATACTTGTTAATGAGCATTGGTTGCTACTTGGCGATTTTAATTTCCTCCGATCTATGGATAACAGAAACTTACCGGGTGGGGACATAAATGACATGTTCATTTTTAATGAGATTATCGATCACCTGGGCCTCCTTGAACTTCCAATCAAAGGCATATCCTACACATGGTCCAATATGCAGGATACCCCACTTCTTGAGCAGCTAGACTGGTTTTTTACCTCTGTAGATTGGATTTCTGATTACCCCATGACTGAAGTGCTGCCTCTGGCTAGGACTGCATCTGATCATGTGCCTTGTCTAGTATCCATCAAAACTTCCATTCCAAAATCAAACATCTTTAGGTTTGAAAACTATTGGCTTGAACTGGAAGGTTTCATGAATTGTGTTGAATCCTCTTGGAAGCAGCCCTCTCGGAAGACACACATCACTGCAAAAATTGCAGACAAATTTAAGTGTTTGAGAATGTGTCTTAAGAGATGGCAAATGAATATTTCCAAATTGAAGCTGTTGATTAGCAAATGTAATCATGTCATTTTTCTTTTGGATGAACTAGAGGAGTGGAGGCCTCTTGTTATTCAGGAAAACAACTTTAGAAGAATTGTCAAAACACATTTGGAAAAGCTTCTGCACTTACAGTTTCTGTACTGGAAGAAGTGATGCTCTGTCAGATACTTTAAGGTGGGGGGAGAAAACACTAAGTTTTTCCATGCTATGGCCACTGAGAGACATAGGCGAAACTCCATAGCAAGTCTAAGACTACCTGATGGAACTGTAGTCTCTGATCATTCCCAAATGGCTGGACTTATCTGGAGCTGTTTTAAGAATAGAATGGGCACCTCTAGAGGGATTGTGATGGGTTTTGACTTGTCTTCACTAATCTCACCAGTATCTGGCCTGGAGGTGCTCACTAGGCCTTTTGAAAAGGAGGAAATGGATAATGTGGTCAAACACATGCCTGTGGATAAGGCACCTGGTCCGGATGGTTTTAATGGCCTGTTTTTTAAGAAATGCTGGCACCTTATTTCTGGGGATTTTTATGAGCTCGCCAGGGCCTTTCATGAGGGAAAGGCTGTCTTAGATAACATCAATAGTTCTTTTATTACTCTTGTGCCCAAAAAACTTTCTCCTGAGGAAGTGGGAGACTTCAGACCAATCTCTCTCACTAGTATGGGGCTTAAATTTTTGTCCAAAATGGCTGCTAATAGACTTCAAACAATAATCATGCAGTGCATCCATAAGAACCAATATGGTTTCATCAAAACCAGAACAATACAGGATTGCCTGGGTTGGACTTTTGAGTACTTACATCAATGCCACTAGTCCAAGAGGCCAATAGTAATCCTTAAATTGGATTTTGAAAAGGCATTTGACTCCATTGAGCATGAAGCTATCTTTCAAATTCTCAGGTATAAGGGCTTTAATGATAAGTGGATTCTTTGGATGAAACAGCTCCTTACCACTGGTACTTCTTCTGTCTTGCTCAACGGAGTCCCTGGGAGGAAATTTGTTTGTAAGAAAGGAGTTAGACAGGGTGACCCTGTATCTCCCCTGCTATTTGTCATAGCTGCTGACCTGCTACAAACAGTGATTAATGATATGTACAGGAGGGGACTTCTGCATCTACCTATTCCCTGCCATGATACAGACTACCCTGTGATCCAATATGCTGATGATACTTTGATCATCCTCCCTGCAGACAGGACCCAACTACTGGCTCTGAAGGATATGCTGCAGGTGTTCTCTCAGTCCACTGGCCTGGATGTCAATTATCAAAAGTCTTCCATTATTCCAATCAATGTTGACTCTGCTGTAATGGAGGATTTAGCAACTGCTTTTGACTGCAAAATTGGTACAATGCCATTTACATATCTGGGATTACCTGTGGGGACCACCAGGCCCAAAATGGCAGACTTCATGCCTCTGGTTGACTGTATGGAGAGAACAATGACTGCCAGTTCTTCTTTCCTTAACCAAGGAGAAAGGCTACAGTTCCTGAACTGGCTCTATCCTCTCTACCAATTTTTTTTATGGGTAGCCTTGCTCTCCCAGCTGGTATTCTGAAGCAGTTGGAAAGAATTCAAAGGCAGTGCTTGTGGAGAAAGCATAGAGATGAGCCAGCTCCATCTCTGGCGGCTTGGAAACTCATATGTAGGCCAAAAAGCAAAGGAGGTCTTGGTATTCTTAATTTGGGGGTTCAGAATGTGGCTCTCCTTCTCAAGCATGCCAGCAATTTCCTGAACAAACGACAAATTCCTTGGGTATCCCTAGTTTGGGACTCATATTATTTTGAGAGAATGCCCCAGGGAACAAATGACTGTGGCTCCTTTTGGTGGAGGGATATTTGCAAAGTCATGCAGCATTTTAGGGACTGCTCCTGGGTACAGGTCAATGAAGGGGACACTGCTCTCTTTTGGTCTGATAATTGGAACCTTGGCTCTGAAACGTCTAGTTTGCAGGCACGATTCCCAAGGCTTTTCTCTTTTGCCAAGGACCCCTGGGTCTCAATTAAAGAAATTTTCAACACCCAGGATCTGCACCAATTTTTTCATCTACCCTTATCGGCTCAAGCCTTTGATGAGTTAAATCTGATAAAGGCTTTAATGAGCTCTCACAGAAGGGACCCCAGCTTGAAGGATTGTTGGTTCTGGCAGGGCTCCTCCAAGTTTTTCAAACCCAAGATGTTTTACTTACTCTCCTTTCAGTTTGAGTCCTTCAATCCTTTGCTCTGTTGGATATGGAAATCCTCCTGTACTCTCAAGATCAAGGTCTTTGCTTGGTTGCTTATTATGGACAGGTTAAACACCAAGGATATAGTTGAAAGGAGACACTGGCACATGGAGGATGGAGTCCACTGTACACTATGCCCTTTGCAGGCTAGGGAAACAAGAGACCACTTATTTTTCAATTGCAATTTCAGTGTAAGGGTCTGGAATTATCTGCAGATTGATTGGACTGCTGGCACATCTATGGTTGAGTTGGTTACTCAGGCAAGGAGAGATTTTGCAAGGCCTTTCTTTTCTGAAGTGGTATTCATTGCTTGCTGGCATATTTGGCTAGTCAGAAATGCCAAAGTGTTCAGACATGAGAGGGCCAGTTTCAATAAATGGAGGTTTGCTTTTCGGCAGGATATTAGTCTCATGCAGCACAGGATCAGAGCTGCTTACAAGGATGATCTACTCAAATGGATCTCTTACCTCCCACCCTAAGCTAGTTTGGTAGGGCTTTCTCTTTTCTTTTTGTTCCTTGTAACCTGGTTACTCCTTGTAATCAACTTGTTGTACCTATTATATTCTCAATAAAGTTTTGATCTGCTGTGGGGGTTTTACCCCACAGTTCACAGTCAAACAACAACAACAAC
The DNA here is from genome assembly GCF_003073215.2 of Triticum urartu. Lineage (NCBI taxonomy): Eukaryota > Viridiplantae > Streptophyta > Magnoliopsida > Poales > Poaceae > Triticum > Triticum urartu. The sequence continues at coordinate 277,717,451 of NC_053024.1, read as the reverse complement.
AACAACAACAACAACGACGACTACCTCCACGGCAGACTAAGGCATAGCCTAGTGGTGGGAAGGGGCTGATGCCTTTCCACCCACCCAGGTTCAAGGCATGGTACTTGCAATTTGGGTTTTTTGCACCAATTATACTGTAGGGGGTTCCCTTACAGTCTTTCTATAAAAAAACGACTACCTCCACGTCGCGAAACAGCCCTCCGCCGAGCAAGCCGTCTCCCTCTTGCGCCTGGCCAAACTGTTGGTGCTGTTGTTGATACTTCTATGGCTCCTGCTGCTGATGCGGAGGAGGATGATTTTGCGGGAGATTACGAGGATGAGGTTGATCAAAATCAGAACTACGTGCAACCACCAGCACCACAACCACCAGGTCGTCCACATGCAAATAATGGTAATGGTAGGGCTCCCCCTCAGGTATCAGATCATGACCATCTCCCTAAACTGAAATTGAATATTCCACCATTCGAGGGTAGATATGTTCCTAATATATATCTTACTTGGGAGTTAGAAACTGAACAACGTTTTACATGTTTACAATATCCCGAGGAGAGACGTGTTCCTACTGCTGTTTGTGCTTTCACTAGTTTTGCATGTGTTTGGTGGTCTGAACATTGTAGATTATATCCTATTCCAGCTACTTGGGCTTCTTTGAAAACTGCTATGCATACTCGTTGGGTTCCACCATATTATCAACGTGAATTACTTCAAAAATTGCAGCGTTTAAGACAAGGAAAACGTTATGTAAAAGAATATTATCAGGAATTACAAACTGGCACGATTAGATGTGGTATTGTTGAGGAGAATGAAGCTACGCTTGCACATTTTATGGGTGGATTAAATAGAGAGATTCAGACCATTCTAGAGTATAAGGATTGCACTAATATCACTCGTTTATTCCATCTTGCTTGTAAAGCTGAACGTGAAGTGCAGGATCGACAGACATTGGCACGAACTAACTTTTCTGCAGGTCAATCTTCATCATGGACACCATGTGCATCCTCTACTTCCACTGCACCAGCACCTCTGTCAGGTGCCATCTCCAGACGTGATACAAGAAAGCAAGCACAACCACCACTATCTTCCAAGAGCACACCTGCTGGGCCTGCACAGAGCTCTTCTTCTTCCATGGTATCAACATGGCACACAAGTGATATTATTTGTCGTTGTTGTAAGGGAAGAGGACATTTTGCGAGAGAATGCAAATCTCAGCGTGTGATGATTGTTACCGAGGATGGTGGGTATAAGTCCGCTAGTGACTATGATGAGGAGACTTTGGCTCTTATTACACATGAAGAACACGGTGGAGATGATTCTGATCATGAGACGCAATACATGGCTCCTGAAGATGCTGTCAAGTATGAATGTTTAGTTGCTCAACGTGTTTTGAGTGTGCAGGTTACACAAGCTGAGAAAAATTAGAGGCATAATTTGTTCCATACAAAGGGAGTTGTGAAGGAACGTTCTGTTCGCGTCATCATAGATGGAGGGAGCTGCAATAACTTGGCTAGCATGGAGATGGTGGAGAAGCTATCTCCCACCACAAGACCACGCCCACATCCTTACTACATCCAATGGTTCAACAACAGCGGCAAGGTTAAGGTAACACGTACTGTTCGTGTGCATTTTAGTATCTCTACAAATGCTGATTATGTTGATTGTGATGTGGTACCTATGCAAGCATGTTCCTTATTACTTGGTAGACCATGGCAATTTGATAAAAATTCTGTACACCATGGTAGAAACAATCAGTATACTCTTGTTCATAAGGATAAAAATATTACTTTGCTTCCTATGACACCTGATTCCATTTTGAAAGATGATATGAATAGAGCTAATAAAGCAAAACAGGAGAAAAGTAAGAGTGAAAATCAGATTGTGGCAAAAGAATTTGAGTAAAAAATGAAGCCTAATAATAAACCATCTAGTGTTGCTTCTGAAATTAAATTGAAAAGTGCATGTATACTTGCCACCAAATCTGATATTGATGATCTAGATTTTAGCAAATCTGTTTGCTATGCTTTTGTGTGCAAAGATGCATTATTTTCATTCGAGGACGTGCCTTCCTCTTTGCCTCCTGTTGTCACTAACATTTTGCAGGAGTTCGCTGACGTCTTTCCACAAGACGTGCCACCGGGATTACCACCTATTCGAGGGATTGAGCATCAAATTGACTTAATTCCCGGTGCATCATCACCTAACCGTGCACCATATTGTACCAATCCAGAGGAGACGAATGAGATTATGCGTCAAGTACAAGAACTGCTCGACAAAGGTTATATACGCGAATCCCTTAGTCCTTGTGCTGTTCCTATCATTTTAGTGCCAAAAAAGGATGGTACGTCGCGTATGTGCGTTGATTGTAGAGGCATTAATAATATTACTATTCGTTATCGTCATCCTATTCCTAGGCTAGATGATATGCTTGATGAATTGAGTGGCTCTACAATATTCTCCAAAGTTGATTTGCGTAGTCGATACCATCAAATTCGTATGAAATTGGGAGATGAATGGAAAACAACATTTAAAACTAAGTTTGGATTATATGAGTGGTTAGTCATGCCTTTTGGGTTAACTAATGCACCTAGTACTTTCATGAGATTAATGAACGAAGTTTTACATGCTTTCATTGGACGATTTGTGGTAGTTTACTTTGATGACATATTGATTTATAGAAAATCTTTGGAGGAACATTTGGAACATTTACGTGCTGTTTTTATTGCTCTACGTGATGCACGTTTGTTTGGTAACCTTGGGAAGGGCACGTTCTGCACCGACCGAGTATCTGTTCTTGGCTATGTTGTTACTCCACAGGGAATTGAAGTTGATAAAGCCAAGATTGAAGCTACTGAGAGTTGGCCGCAGCCCAAAACGGTCACACAAGTGAGGAGTTTTCTTGGCCTCGCTGGTTTTATAGGCGTTTTCTGAGAGATTTTAGCACCATTGCTGCACCTCTCAACGAGCATACAAAGAAGGATGTGCCTTTTGTTTGGGGTACCGCACGGGAAGAAGCCTTCACGGTATTGAAAGATAAGTTGACACATGCTCCTTTACTCCAACTTCCTGATTCTAATAAGACTTTTGAGCTTGAACGTGATGCTAGTGGAATTGGATTAGGAGGTGTGTTATTACAAGATGGCAAACCCGTTGCATACTTTTCTGAAAAATTGAGTGGGCCTAGTCTGAACTATTCTACTTATGATAAAGAATTATATGCTCTTGTTCAGACCTTAGAAACATGGCAACATTATTTATGGCCCAAGGAATTTTTTATACATTTTGATCATGAATCTTTGAAACCCATTAAAAGTCAAGCAAAATTGAACCGTCGACATGCTAAATGGGTTGAATTCATTGAGACTTTCGCTTATGTCATTAAACACAAGAAGGGTATAGAAAATGTTATTGCTGATGCATTGTCTCGTTGTTATAATATGCTTTCACAACTTGACTTTAAAATATTTGGTTTGGAGACCATCAAAGATCAATATGTGCATGATGCTGAATTTAAAGATGTATCGCAGAATTGTAAGGAAGGGAGAACTTGGAACAAGTTCGTTCTTAACGATGGATTTGTGTTTCGTGCTAACAAGCTATGCATTCCAGCTAGCTCCATTCGTCTTTTGTTGTTGCAGGAAGCGCATGGAGGAGGATTAATGGGACACTTTGGCGTCAAAAATACGGAGGATATACTTGCTACACATTTCTTTTGGCCAAAGATGAGACGGGATGTTGAGCGTTTTGTTGCTCGCTGCACTACATGTCAAAAAGCTAAGTCACGACTCAATCCTCATGGTTTATATATGCCTTTTCCTGTAGCTAGTGTTCCTTTGGAGGATATATCTATGGACTTTGTTTTAGGTTTGCCTCGAACAAAGAAGGGGAGGGATAGCATATTTTTTGTCGTGGATAGGTTATTGAAAATGGCACACTTTATACCATGTCATAAAAGCGATGATGTTGTTAATGTTGCTGATTTGTTCTTTCGTGAAATTATTCGCTTGCATGGTGTGCCAAATACTATTGTTTCAGATCATGATACTAAATTTCTTAGCCACTTTGGGAGATGTTTATGGGCTAAGTTGGGGACTAAACTGCTTTTTAGTACTACTTGTCACACCCAAACTGAAGTAGTCAATAGAACATTGTCTACTATGCTTAGGGCTGTTTTAAACAATAATAAGAAAATGTGGGAAGCATACTTGCCTCATATTGAATTTGCTTATAATCGTTCATTGCATTCTACTACTAAGATGTGCCCTTTTGAAACTGTGTATGGTTTCCTACCTCGTGCACCTATTGATTTGTTGCCTCTTCCATCTTCAGAGAAGGTTAATTTTGATGCTAAAGAACGTGTTGAATTGATTTTAAAAATGCATGAGTTAACTAAGGAAAACATTGAGCATATGAATCCTAAATATAAACTTGCTGGAGATAAGGATATAAAATATGTCGTGTTTGCACCTGGAGATCTTGTTTGGTTACATTTGCATAAGGATAGATTTCCTAATTTGCACAAATCAAAGCTAATGCCACGTGTTGATGGTCCTTTTAAGGTGTTAGCAAAAATAAATGATAATGCATATAAACTTGAGCTGCCTGCAGATTTTGGGGTTAGTCCCCACTTTTAACATTGCAGATTTGAAGCCTTATTTGGGTGAGCAATATGAGCTTCCGTCGAGGACGACTTCATTTCAAGAAGGGGAGGATGATGAGGACATCAATTCCATTGTTACACCCACATCCCCTGCTGCTATACATACTGGACCAATTACTAGAGCTCTCGCACGCCAATTAAATTATCAGGTACTTTCGTTTCTTGGTAATGATTCTAATGTTCATGCGGATATGATTCTGCCTAAATTGGATACATTTGTTTTTCTTACAAATGAAGGGCCTAGCACGGATAAGAGGGATGAACACTGGAGCAAGACCAAGCATGGAGAGGATGGCATGCGCAAGGGGATCAAGAACGGAGTTACAAGTGATGATTTCAGGACTTTGAAGCCACCATAAGGAGTGCATGAAGCCTTGGACGAAATATACAAGATGTCACTTCATAAATTTTGTATAGAGGCTATTCTAGGTGCTGCGTCACCTTATTATTGGGCCAGGCCCATGTATTTTCGAAATACTTAAGTATAGGCTGTTTTTAGAGTCCGTATGTGTGGGGAAACAAGAGTTAGGGTTGGTTTCGGACCCCTCCTCCAAGGGCCACGAAATTCCCCCCTCTTCCTCCATATATACAGCCCTTAGGGCGTCGTTTAGACTTTGGGTTTTGTTTAGATTAAAAGTTTGCCATAGCTGCAACTTCGCGTACTTCGTTTGTGTCCAACGACCAGACCAAGAAGTCACAGAACCCCACCTTCATTAATAAAGCTTTCCTCTTTTATTCGCAATATCCAGATTGCAATCTCAGTTTCTTGCTTGTTCTTCGTTTGCTCGCAGGAAATAAACCCTCGTGGTTAGGTTGATCATGCTCCGGCGTGGTCAATAACCCTCGGAAGTTGGTTTAGCGATTGCTAAGGCGCGACGTCTTCGCACGTTCGTAGTCGGATCGTCAAGGTCGACTCCCACAGAAAACGATAGCCACCATCTCATCGAAACATCGGGACACCCTCGCCTCTATCATGTCTCTAATGCATAACCCCAAAACGATAGTGGCAAATTGGTAAGAGACATCATAGATTGCACTATATCAAATAAAGTACGGTTATGATGTTCGGACACACCAGTACGCTGTGGTGTTCCAGGTGGCATGAGTTTGTGAAACTATTCCACATTGTTTTAATTGAAGACTAGACTCGTAACTCACATATTCGCCTCTGCGATCAGATCGTAGAAACTTTTATTTCTTGTTATTATGAATTTCCACTTCACTCTGAAATTCTTTGAACTTTTCAAATGTTTCAGACTTATGTTTCTTCAAGTAGATATACCCATATCTGCTCAAATCATCTGTGAAGGTTAGAAAATAACGATACCTGCCGCGAGCCTCAACACTCATCGGACTTCATACATCAGTATGTATTATATGCAATAAGTCAGTTGTTCGCTCCATTGTTCTGGAGAATGGAGTCTTAGTCATCTTTGCCCATGAGGCATGGTTCGCAAGCATCAACTGATTCATAATCAAGTGATTCCAAAAGCCCATCAACATGGATTTTCTTCATGCGCTTTACACCAATATGACCTAAATGGCAGTGCCACAAATAAGTTGCACTATCATTATTAACTTTGCATATTTTGGCTTCAATATTATGAATATGTGTATCACTACGATCGAGCTCCAACGAACCATTTTCATTGGGTGAAAAATGACCATGGAAGGTTTTATTCATGTAAACAGAACAACAATTATTCTCTAACTTAAATGAATAACCGTATTGCAATAAACATGATCAAATCATATTCATGCTCAACGCAAACACCAAATAACATTTATTTATTTTTAACACTAATCCCGAAAGTATAGGGAGTGTGCGATGATGATCATATCAATCTTGAAACCACTTCCAACACACATCGTCACTTCACCCTTAACTAGTCTCTGTTCATTCTGCAACTCCCGTTTCGAGTTACTACTCTTAGCAACTGGACCAGTATCAAATACCGAGGGTTTGCTATAAACACTAGTAAAGTGCACATCAATAACATGTATATCAAATATAGCATTGTTCACTTTGCCATCCTTCTTATCCACCAAGTATCTAGGGCAGTTCCACTTCCAGTGACCATTTCCTTTGCAGTAGTAGCACTCAGTTCCAGGCTTGGGTCTAGCTTTGGGATTCTTCATGGGAGCAGAAACTTGCTTGCTATTCTTCTTTGAAGTTCCCTTTCTTTCCCTTTGCCCTTTTATTGAAACTAGTGGTCTTGTTAACCATCAACACTTGATGCTATTTCTTGATTTCTACCTTCGCCGATTTGAGCATCGCAAAGAGCTTGGAATTAATTTTGCCATCCCTTGCATATTGTAGTTCATCACGAAGCTCCAGTAACTTGGTGATAGTGACTAGAGAACTTTGTCAATCACCTTTCTATCTGGAAGATTAACTCCCACTTGATTCAAGGGATTGTAGTACTGAGACAATCTGAGCACATGCTCACTGGTTGAGCTATTCTCCTCCATCTTGTAGGCAAAGTACTGTCATAGGTCTCATACCTCTTGACAGGGGCATGAGTATGAAATACCAATTTCAACTCTTAGAACATCTTATATGATCCATGACGTTCAAAACGTCTTTGAAGTCCCGATTCTAAGCTGTTAAGCATGGTGCACTAAACTATAAAGTAGTCATCATATTGAGCTAGCCAAATGTTCATAACGTCTGCATCTGCTCCTGCAATAGTTCTGTCACCTAGCAGTGCATCAAGGACATAATTCTTCTATGCAGCAATGAGAATAATCCTCAGATCATGGATCCAATCCGCATCATTGCTACTAACATCTTTCAACTTAGTTTTCTCTAGGAACATATCAAAAATAAAACAGAGGAGCTAAACGCGAGCTATTGATCTACAACATAGATATGCTAATACTACCAGGACTAAGTTCATGATAAATTAAAGTTCAATTAATCATATTACTTAAGAACTCCCACTTAGATAGACATCCCTCTAATCATCTAAGTGATCACGTGATCCATATCAACTAAACCATGTTCGATCATCACGTGAAATGGAGTAGTTTTCAATGGTGAACATCACTATGTTGATCATATATACTACATGATTCACACTCGACCTTTCAGTCTCCAGTGTTCCGAGGCCGTATCTGCATATGCTAGGCTCGTCAAGTTTAACCCGAGTATTCTGCGTGTGCAAAACTGGCTTGCACCCGTTGTAGATGGACGTAGAGCTTATCACACCGATCATCACGTGGTGTCTCGGCACGACGAACTTTGGCAACGGTGCATACTCAGGGAGAACACTTTTATCTTGAAATTTAGTGAGAGATCATCTTATAATGCTATTGTCAATCAAAGAAAAATAAGATGCATAAAGGATAAACATCACATGCAATCAATATAAGTGATATGATATGGCCATCATCATCTTATGCTTGTGATCTCCATCTCCGAAGCACCGTCATGATCACCATCGTCGCCAGCGCGACACCTTGATCTCCATCTTAGAATCGTTGTCGTCTCGCCAACTATTGCTTCTAGGACTATCGCTACCACTTAGTGATAAAGTAAAGCAATTACAGGGCGATTGCATTGCATACAATAAAGCGACAACCATATGGCTCCTGCCAGTTGCCGATAACTCGGTTACAAAGCATGATCATCTCATACAACAAAATATAGCATCACGTCTTGACCATATCACATCACAACATGCCCTGCAAAAACAAGTTAGACGTCCTCTACTTTGTAGTTGCAAGTTTTACGTGGCTGCTACGGGCTGAGCAAGAACCGTTCTTACCTACGCATCAAAACCACAACGATAGTTCGTCAAGTTAGTGCTCTTTTAACCTTCGCAAGGACCGGGCGTAGCTACCCTTGGTTCAACTAAAGTTGGAGAAAGTGACACCCGCCAGCCACCTGTGTGTAAAGCACGTCGGTAGAACCAGTCTCGCGTAAGCGTACGCGTAATGTCGGTCTGGGCCGCTTCATCCAACAATACCACCGAACCAAAGTATGACATGCTGGTAAGAAGTATGACTTGTATCACCCACAACTCACTTGTGTGCTACTCATGCATATAACATCTACCATAAAACCAAGCTCGGATGCCACTGTTGGGGAACGTAGTAATTTCAAAAAAATTCCTACGCACACGCAGGATCATGGTGATGCATAGCAACGAGAGGGGAGAGTGTTGTATACGTACCCTCGTAGACCGTAAGAGGAAGCGTTTATCAACGCGGTTGATGTAGTCGTACACCTTCACGACCCGTCCCGATCAAGTACCGAACATACCACACCTCCGCGTTCAGCACACGTTCAGCTCGATGACGTCCTCGCCTTCTCGATCCAGCAAGAGGGGCGAAGTAGTAGATGAGTTCCGGCAGCACGACGGCGTGGTGACGGTGTTGGTGAAGAACAATCTCCGCAGGGCTTCGCCTAAGCACTACGAAAATTATGACGGAGGATAAACTAGAGGGGACAGGGTTGCCGGCACACGGCTTGGTGTTTCTTGATGTGTCTTGGGTGCTAGCCCTACCCCTCTATTTATATGTTGAGCCTTGGGGTCGAAACTTGGAGTAAAAGCCTCCACAAAGTTGGTTTCAGCCGAAAGGCAAGAGTCCTTCTCGGACTCCAGGGCCAGACGCCAGGGTTCCCGGTGTCTGGACCCAGACGCCAGGGACCCTGACGTCTGGCCCCTGGACTCTGCAAAACTTCCTTTTGTGCTTTCCAAAAAATCTTGTGGGCTTTCTCCTTTGGCCCAAATAAAGTGTTCTCATACCCAAACATTTCGGGAAACATCCGGAACCCCTTTCGGTGAATCCCGGAACCCTTTCGGAGACCAAACACTATTATCCCATATATCAAACTTTATCTCCGGACCATTCCGGAGTTCCTCGCCATGTCCGTGATCTTATCCGGAACTCCGAACAACATTCGGTTACCAACATACATAACTCATAAATACTATATCGTCAACGAACATTAAGCGTGCGGACCCTACGGGTTCGAGAACTATGTAGACATGACCGAGACACTTCTCTGGTCAATAACCAATAGCGAAACCTGGATGCCCATATTGTCTCCTACATATTCTACGAAGATCTTTATCGGTCGAACCGCATAACAACATACGTTGTTCCCTTTGTCATCAGTATGTTACTTGACCGAGATTCGATCGTCGGTATCTCAATACCTAGTTCAATCTCGTTACCGGCAGTCTCTTTACTCGTTCCGTAATACATCATCCCGCAACTAACTCATTAGTTACAATGCTTCCAAGGCTTATAGTGATGTGCATTACCGAGTGGGCCCAGAGATACCTCTCCGATGATCGGAGTGACAGATCCTAATCTCGAAATACGCCAACTCAACAAGTACCTTCGGAGACACCTATAGAGCACCTTTATAATCACCCAGTTACGTTGTGACGTTTGGTAGCACACAAAGTGTTCCTCCAGTAAACGGGAGTTGCATAATCTCATAGTCATAGGAACATGTATAAGTCATGAAGAAAGCAATAGCAACATACTAAACGATCAAGTGCTAAGCTAACGGAATGGGTCAAGTCAATCACATCATTCTCCTAATGATGTGATCCTGTTAATCAAATGAAAACTGATGTGTATGGTTAGGAAACTTAACCATCTTTGATTAACGAGCTAGTCAAGTAGAGGCATACTAGTGACACTATGTTTCTCTATGTATTCACACATGTATTGTGTTTCCGGTTTATACAATTCTAGCATGAATAATAAATATTTATCATGAAATAAGGAAATAAATAATAACTTTATTATTTCCTCTAGGGCATATTTCCTTCACTTTTGCATTAAGATTTTGTGCATCCAACCATAAAAGCGCATGACAACCTCTGCTTCCCTCTGCGAAGGGCCTATCTTTTACTTTTATCTTCTATCCTTATACAAGGTCATGGTGATCATCACCTTTCCTTTTTACACTTTTTCCTTTGGCAAGCACTATGTGTTGGAGAGATCCGGATATATATATCCACTGGGATGTAGGTTATCATAAAGTATTACTGTTGACTTTACCTGTGAGGTAAAAGGTTGGGAGGCGAAACTATAAGCCTCTATCTTTCTCTGTGTCCGATTAAAACTTTGTACCCATAAGTATCACGTGAGTGTTAGCAATTGTGAAAGATTAAATGATACTTGAGTATGTGGACTTGCTAAAAAGCTCTTATATTGACTCTTCCCGATGTTATGATAAATTGCAATTGCTCCAATGACTGAGATCATGGTTTGTTAGTTTTCGATGAAGTTTCTGATTCATACTTTACTTTGTGAACGAATTGTTACTTTAGCATAAGAAAGTATATAACAATATATGTTGCTGTTCTAAAGATGATCATGATGCCCTCATGTCCGTATTTTATTTTATCGACACCTCTATCTCTAAACATGTGGACATATTTTTCGATATCGGCTTTCGCTTAAGGACAAGCTAGGTCTAAGCTTGGGGGAGTTGATACATCCATTTTATCATGCTTTTATATTGATATTTATTGCATCATGGGATGTTATTACACATTATATCACAATACTTATGCTTTTTCTCGCTTATTTTATAAGGTTTACATGAAGAGGGAGAATGCCGGCAACTGGAATTCTAGACTAGAAAAGGAGCAAATATTAGAGACCTATTCTGCACAACTCCAAAAGTGTTTAAACTTCACGGAGAATATTTTTGGAATAAATAAAAAATATTGGGTGAAGAAAGCACAAGAGGGGGGCCACCGGCCAACCACAAGGGTGGAGGGCGCGCCCTACCCCCTGGGCACGCCCCCCCGTCCTTGTGGGGCCCCTCGCAGGCCTCCGACGCCCATATTTTGCTATATGGTGTGTTTTGACCAGAAAAAAATCAGAAGGAAGCTTTTAGGACGAAGCGCCCCTCTCGAGGCGGAACCTGGGCAGAACCAATCTAGGGCTCTGGCGGAGCTGTTCTGTCGGGAAAACATTCCTCCGGGAGGGGGAAATCGAAGCCATCGTCATCACCAACGATCCTCTCATTGAGAAGGGGTCAATCTCCATCAACATCTTCACCAGCACCATCTCCTCTCTAAACCCTAGTTCATCTCTTGTATCCGATCTCTGTCTCAAAACCTCAGAGTGGTACCAGTGGGTTGCTAGTAGTGTTGATTACTCCTTGTAGTTGATGCTAGTTGGTTTATCCGGTGGAAGATTATATTTTCAGATCCTTAATGATAATTAATACTCCTCTGATCTTGATCATGAATATGTTTTGTGAGTAGTTATGTTTGTTCCTGAGGACATGGGAGAAGTCTTGCTATAAGTAATCATGTGAATTTGGTATTCGTTCAATATTTTGATGAGTGTATGTTGTCTTTCCTCTAGTGGTGTTATGTGAACGTTGACTACATGACCCTTCACCATTATTTGGGCCTAGGGGAAGGCATTGGTAAATAATAAGTAGATGATGGGTTGCAAGAGTGACAGAAGCTCCCTAGTTTCTGCGTTGCTTCGTAAGGGGCTGATTTGGATCCATATGTTTCATGCTATGGTTAGGTTTACCTTAATTCTTCTTTCGTAGTTGCAGATGCTTGCGAGATGGGTTAATCATAAGTGGGAGGCTTGTCCAAGGAAGGGCAGCACCGAAGCACCGGTCCACCCACATATCAAATTATCAAAGTAACGAACGCGGATCATATGAGCATGATGAAAACAAACTTGACAAAAATTCCCATGTGTCCTCGGGAGCACTTTGCTTTATATAAGAGTTTTTCCAGGCTTGTCCTTTGCTACAAAAAGGATTGGGCCACCTTGCTGCAACTTGTTTACTTTTATTACTTGTTACCCGTTACGATTTATCTTATCACAAAACTATCTGGTACCGATAATTTCAGTGCTTGTAGAGAATACTTTGCTGAAAACCGCTTGTCATTTCCTTATGCTCCTCATTGAGTTCGACACTCTTACTTATCGAAAGGACTACGATAGATCCTCTATACTTGTGGGTCATCAGTCGCCGTGGCGTGCTCTCACGATCCCATGGAAAAAATTGGTAAATTTTGGCACAAGTTTTGGTGCTCGCACCTTCCAAACCGGAGCATCTCACAAGAAGGATCATAGTTTCCAAAAGGAGATGCGGCACTTTGGGCTCCAAATAATAGGTGACTACATTGTTCCGCCTTGAAAACAATTCATGGTAAACAATCACGGATATACCCGTGGTTTGATTTTCTAGCCCATTTCAGGTCTCGTCTGCTATATTCAAGTCATTTTTCCACTTACCTTGCATTTAGTGCATATAAAGTCAAAACCCTACTACAACTACATGTGGGTGTTAGTTAGCAAAGAAGGTGTAGAAATCATTTGTGTGTCGCTTTGCAAGTATTCATCGGTTGTCCAAGAAAGCGGGGAGAAGTTTCAAACATTTCGGCTGCGAGGTGCGGCCACCAGCGTAGGCCTAGTTGGTATTTCAATTATAGGAAATTCAGATGGAGTCCGAACATCATCAAAATCGGCGTGTGCGTGTGGCGTGCTCTCATGACCCCATGGAATTTTTTTGTTAAAGCTTGGCACAAGTTTTGATGACCGCTCCTTGGTAACCAGAGCATCTCACAAGGAGGATCATGGTTTCCAAAAGGAGACGTGTCAATTCAAACTCTAGTGGCTGGTGACTTCATCATTTGGCCTCATAAAAATTTCCATGGTACGTAATCACCATTATACCACATGTTTGATTTTCTGGCGCATTTCAGGTATCATTTGTTATATTTACGACATTTTTAATTTAACGTTCATTTTGTGCATATGAATAAAATTACAACCAGAACTTCATTTGCTATCGAAAGGGATGAGGATTGACGTTCGATCTGGGAGCATCCAACGGTGCAGATGTATGATCAGTGTGGTTTGGGTTCTGGCCAATCAGAACACACGACTCAGATCACGCGCGCGGTTTGGTCGACACATGGTTGTCATGAGTGAACCGTGTATTATTCGCAAACCAGATTGCATATCTTCTGTTCATACATACTGGAGTGAGATCAGTTGAGTGTGCTACCTTTATGGTATAATAATAATAATAACCAATTCAAATTAATTGCCTGAGATGACATCATATCAAGGTTAACATATTAACGGTTCTTACATCAACTGGGCATAACTCACAAATTCACTTCACGCGATAGTTCTAAATTGAACGAATTAAGTTGTAGGGTAGGCATAAAAACTAGTCTTACGGCTTAATTCCCATGTACATGGGGGAACTGGGATCATTACGTTGACCCCGAATGAACTTGGGTTTTCTGATGATTTTACGCTTCTCTGTTTGGGGGGGGGGGTGCGTGATGCCTTGGCTGGCAACTCAGAAATTCAGCGTACTCGTCCTCATCTTCAGCAACCTCGACACCCAGTACCCTCCTCTTCCCATGCATCACTACATGGCAGTTCTTATGCAAGGGGTCTTCCGCATAGAAAATCTGGGTAGCATCGTTTGCAAGAATGAACGAGTCCACGTGATATGCCATCATTGTCCTATTAACACATGTTTTCCAGGACAACAATTCCCATGTGTCCTCGGGAGCACTTTGCTTTATATAAGAGTTTTTCCAGGCTTGTCCTTTGGTACAAAAAGTATTGGGCCACCTTGCTGCAACTTGTTTACTTTTATTACTTGTTACCCGTTACGATTTATCTTATCACAAAACTATCTGGTATCGATAATTTCAGTGCTTGCAGAGAATACCTTGCTGAAAACCGCTTGTCATTTCCTTATGCTCCTCGTTGAGTTCGACACTCTTACTTATCGAAAGGACTACGATAGATCCTCTATACTTGTGGGTCATCAGTCGCCGTGGCGTGCTCTCACGATCCCATGGAAAAAAATTGGTAAAGTTTGGCACAAGTTTTGGTGCTCGCACCTTCCAAACCGGAGCATCTCACAAGAAGGATCATAGTTTCCAAAAGGAGATGCGGCACTTTGGACTCCAAATCGTAGGTGACTACATTGTTCCGCCTTGAAAACAATTCATGGTAAACAATCACGGATATACCCGTGGTTTGATTTTCTGGCCCATTTCAGGTCTCGTCTGCTATATTCAAGTCATTTTTCCACTTACCTTGCATTTAGTGCATATAAAGTCAAAACCCTACTACAACTACATGTGGGTGTTAGTTAGCAAAGTAGGTGTAGAAATCATTTGTGCGTCGCTTTACAAGTATTCATCGGTTGTCCAAGAAAGCGGGGAGAAGTTTCAAAGATTTCGGCCACGAGGTGCGGCCACCAGCGTAGGCCTAGTTGGTATTTCAATTATAGGAAATTCAGATGGAGTCTGAACATCATCAAAATTGGCGTGTGCGTGTGGCGTGCTCTCACGACCCCATGAATTTTTTTGTTAAAGCTTGGCACAAGTTTTGATGATCGCTCCTTGGAAACCAGAGCATCTCACAAGAAGGATCATGGTTTCCAAAAGGAGACGTGTCAATTCAAACTCTAGTGGCCGGTGACTTCATCATTTGGCCTCATAAAAATTTCCATGGTACGTAATCACCATTATACCACATGTTTGATTTTCTGGAGCATTTCAGGTATCATTTGTTATATTTAAGACTTTTTTTAATTTAATGTTCATTTGTGCATATGAATAAAATTACAACCAGAACTTCATTTGCTATCGAAAGGGATGAGGATTGACGTTCGATCTGGGAGCATCCAACGGTGCAGATGTATGATCAGTGTGGTTT
Organism: Triticum urartu; assembly: GCF_003073215.2. Taxonomy (NCBI): domain Eukaryota; kingdom Viridiplantae; phylum Streptophyta; class Magnoliopsida; order Poales; family Poaceae; genus Triticum; species Triticum urartu. The sequence goes on along the minus strand of NC_053024.1, from coordinate 277,702,093 downwards.
GGGTTCTGGCCAATCAGAACACACGACTCAGATCGCGCGCGCGGTTTGGTCGACACATGGTTGTCATGAGTGAACCGTGTATTATTCGCAAACCAGATTGCATATCTTCTGTTCATACATACTGGAGTGAGATCAGTTGAGTGTGCTACCTATATGGTATAATAATAATAATAACCAATTCAAATTAATTGCCTGAGATGACATCATATCAAGGTTAACATATTAACAGTTCTTACATCAACTGGGTATAACTCACAAATTCAGTTCACGCGATAGTTCTAAATTGAACGAATTAAGTTGCAGGGTAGGCATAAAAACTAGTCTTACGGCTTAATTCCCATGTACATGGGGGAACTGGGATCATTACGTTGACCCCGAATGAACTTGGGTTTTCTGATGATTTTACGCTTCTCTGTTTGGGGGTGTGTGATGCCTTGGCTGGAAACTCAGAAATTCAGCGTACTCGTCCTCATCTTCAGCAACCTCGACACCCAGTACCCTCCTCTTCCCATGCATCACTACATGGCAGTTCTTATGCAAGGGGTCTTCCGCATAGAAAATCTGGGTAGCATCGTTTGCAAGAATGAATGGGTCCGCATGATATGCCATCATTGTCCCATTAACACAGGTTTTCCTGTAATCATCAACCTTTACCTGACTAAGAGGGATCCATGTGCACCTGAATAATGCCACCTTAACTTTCACATAGTTAAGCTACGAAATCTCTTTGATGGTTCCATAGTATACCCTTTTATTAGCTTCATCTACAGTCATGCATTCTATTCAAACGAAGCTGTTCTGGTATGAGGTCTTCTCATCGCGTTCCTCAGTGTAGAACGTATAGCCATTTATGTCTTATGCTTGGTACGTCAACACCGTAGGTGATGGCTTTTGTGCCAACCACATAGCAATGTCATCGATGGATCCTTGTGCCAAACAATTCTTCAACCATTCAGCGTAGTTCTTAGTGTGCTCCTTCATCTCCACATCTAATGGATACACCATTGGTAAGAAGCTTTGGCGTATCTCCGCCAAGTGTTCATCGGCATAAGCGCTGAGAACTGGGCTGTTAAGCAGTACCGTCAAATGGGCTTTTTCTCCCAATTCTCTGGGTGCAGCCTTTTGCGTGCCATCAAGGACCGGATTACCTTTTAGCATTCCCTCGTGGCGAGAGAGGGGAAAACCTATTGGTCTTTGTTTTATGTATTCAGTGCAAAACTCAACCACCTCCTCCATGGTATAACCTTGTAGGATGCTTGCCTCTGGATGGTTTCGGTTTCGACAATAGTGTTTGAGTATTCCCATGAACCGCTCGAAGGGATACATGTTGTGAAGAAACACATGACCACAATACTTTATCTCGTCAACAAGGTGCACAACGAGATGGACCATGACATCAAAGAATGATAGTGGGAAAAACATCTCTAGGCTGGACAATATTATTGCAATACCCTCTTGCATATTATCCAACTCTTCAGGATGATAGAGGCAAAGGTGTCCCATCTTTCGATGAGATGGTGGCTATCGTTTTAGAGGAAATCGACTTTAACGATCCGACTATGAATGTGCGAGGACGTCGCGCCTTAGCAATCGCTAAACCAACTCCGAGGGGTTATTGACCACGCCGGAGCACGATCAACCTGGCCACGAGGGCCTGTTTCCTGCGAGCAAACGAAGAACAAGCAAGAAACTGAAATTGCAATCTAGATATTGCGAATATAAGATGAAAGATTTATTGATCAAGGTGGGGTTCTGTGACGTCTTGGTCTGGTCGCTGGACACAAACGAAGTACGCGAAGTTGCAACTATGGCGAACTTTTAATCTAAACAAAACCCAAAGTCTAAATGACGCCCTAAGGGCTGTATATATGGAGGAAGAGGGGGGATTTTGTGGCCCTTGGAGGAGGGGTCCGAAACCAACCCTAACTCTTGTTTCCCCACACATACGGACTCTAAAAACAGGCTATACTTAAGTATTTCGAAAATACATGGGCCTGGCCCAATAATAAGGTGACACAACACCTAAAATAGCCTATGGACGAAATTTATGAAGTGGCATCTTGTATATTTCGTCCAAGGCTTCATGCACTCCTTATTGTGGCTTCAAAGTCCTGAAATCATCACTTGTAACTCCATTCTTGATCCCCTTGCGCATGCCATCATCTCCATGCTTGAACTTGCTCCAAGGTTCATATTTCTTGTCCAAGCTAGGCCCTTCATTTGTAAGCAAAACAAATGTATCCAATTTAGGCAGCATCATATTCTCATGAACATTAGAATCGTTACCAAGAAACGAAAGTACCTGATAATTCAATTGGTGTGCGCGAGCTCTAGTAATTGGTCCAATATGTATAGCCGCAGGGGCTGTGGGCGTAACAATGGTATTGATGTCATCATCATCCTCCCCTTCTTGAAATGAAGTCGTCCTCGACGAAAGTTCATCATCCTCACCCAAATAAGCCTTCAAATCTGCAATGTTAAAAGTGGGACTAACCCCAAAATCTGCAGGCAGCTCAAGTTTATATGCATTATCATTTATTTTCTCTAACACCTTAAAAGGACCATCAGCACGTGGCATTAGCTTTGATTTGCGCAAATTAGGAAATCTGTCCTTACGCAAATGTAACCAAACAAGATCTCCAGGTGTAAACACAACATGTTTTCTACCCTTATCTCCAGCAAGTTTATATTTAGCATTCATACGCTCAATGTTTTCCTTAGTTAACTCATGCATTTTTAAAATCAATTCAGCATGTTCTTTAGCATCAAAATTAACCTTCTCCGAAGATGGAATAGGCAACAAATCAATAGGTGCACGAGGTAGGAAACCGTACACAATTTCAAAAGGGCAAATCTTAGTAGTAGAATGCAATGAACGATTATAAGGAAATTCAATATGAGGCAAGCATTCTTCCCACATTTTCTTGTTATTCTTCAAAACAGCCCTAAGCATAGTAGACAATGTTCTATTGACTACTTCAGTTTGTCCATCAGTTTGGGGGTGACAAGTACTACTGAAAAGCAGTTTAGTCCCCAACTTAGCCCATAAACATCTCCAAAAGTGGCTAAGAAATTTAGTATCATGATCTAAAACAATAGTATTTGGCACACCATGCAAGCTAATAATTTCACGAAAGAACAAATCAGCAACATTAACAGCATCATCGCTTTTATGACATGGTATAAAGTGTGCCATTTTCGAGAACCTATCCACGACAAAAAATATGCTATCCCTCCCCTTCTTTGTTCGAGGTAAACCTAAAACAAAGTCCATAGATATATCCTCCAAAGGAACACTAGGTACAGGCAAAGGCATATACAAACCATGAGGATTGAGTCGTGACTTAGCTTTTTGACATGTAGTGCAGCGAGCAACAAAACGCCCAACATCCCGTCTCATCTTTGGCCAAAAGAAATGTGTAGCAAGTATATCCTCCGTCTTCTTGACGCCGAACTGTCCCATTAATCCTCCTCCATGCGCCTCCTGCAACAACAAAAGACGAACGGAGCTAGCTGGAATGCATAGCTTGTTAGCACGAAACACAAATCCATCATTAAGAACGAACTTGTTCCAAGTTCTCCCTTCCTTACAATTCTGCTATACATCTTTAAATTCAGCATCATGCACATATTGATCTTTGATGGTCTCCAAACCAAATATTTTAAAGTCACCTTGTGAAAGCATAGTATAACGACGAGACAATGCATCAAGAATAACATTTTCTTTACCCTTCTTGTGTTTAATGACATAAGGGAAAGTCTCAATGAATTCAACCCATTTAGCATGTCTACTATTCAGTTTTGCTTGACTTTTAATGTGTTTCAAAGATTCATGATCAGAATGTATAACAAATTCCTTGGGCCATAAATAATGTTGCCATGTTTCTAAGGTTCGAACAAGAGCATATAATTATTTATCATAAGTAGAATAATTCAGACTAGGCCCACTCAATTTTTTAGAAAAGTATGCAACAGGTTTGCCATCTTGTAATAAAACACCTCCTAATCCAATTCCACTAGCATCAAATTTAAGCTCAAAAGTCTTATTAAAATTAGGAAGTTGGAGTAAAGGAGCATGTGTCAACTTATCTTTCAATAACGTGAAGGCTTCTTCCCGTGTGGTACCCCAAACAAAAGGCACATCCTTCTTTGTATGCTCGTTGAGAGGTGCAGCAATGGTGCTGAAATCTCTCACAAAACGCCTAAAGAAACCAGCGAGGCCAAGAAAACTCCTCACTTGTGTGACCGTTTTGGGCTGCGGACAACTCTCAATAGCTTCAATCTTGGCTTTATCAACTTCAATTCCCTGTGGAGTTACAACATAGCCAAGAAAAGATACTCGGTCGGTGCAAAAGGTGCACTTTCTAAGGTTACCAAACAAACGTGCATCACGTAGAGCAATAAAAACAGCACGTAAATGTTCCTCCAAAGATAATCAATATGTCATCAAAGTAAACTACCACAAATCGTCCAATGAAAGCACGTAAAACTTCATTCATTAATCTCATGAAAGTACTAGGTGCATTAGTTAACCCAAAAGGCATGACTAACCAGTCATATAATCCAAACTTAGTTTTAAATGCTGTTTTCCATTCATCTCCCAATTTCTTACGAATTTGATGGTATCCACTACGCAAATGAACTTTGGGGAATATTGTAGAGCCACTCAATTCATCAAGCATATCATCTAGCCTAGGAATAGGATGACGATAACGAATAGTAATATTATTAATGCCTCATACGCGACTTACCATCCTTTTTCGATACTAAAATGATAGGAACAGCACAAGGACTAAGGGATTCGCGTATATAACCTTTGTCGAGCAGTTCTTGTACTTGATGCATAATCTCCTTCGTCTCCTCTGGATTGGTACGGTATGGTGCACGGTTGGGTAATGATGCACCGGGAATTAAGTCAATTTGATGCTCAATCCCTCTAATAGGTGGTAATCCCGGTGGCACGTCTTGTGGAAAGACGTCAGCGAACTCCTGCAAAATGTTAGTGACAGCAGGAGGCAATGAGGAAGGTACGTCCTCGAATGAAAATAATGCCTCTTTGCACACAAAATCATAGCAAACAGATTTGCTAAAATCTAGATCATCAATATCAGATTTGGTGGCAAATAAACATGCACTTTTCAATTTAATTCAGAAACAACACTAGATGGTTTATTATTAGGCTTCATTTGTTGCTCAAATTCTTTTGTGACAATCTGATTTTCACTCTTATTTTTCTCCTGTTTTTCTTTATTAGCTCTATTAATATCATCTTTTAAAATGGAATCAGGAGTCATAGGAAGCAAAGTAATATTTTTATCCTTATGAATAAGAGTATACTGATTGTTTCTACCATGGTGTATTGAATTTTTATCAAATTGCCATGGTCTACCAAGTAATAAGGAACATGCTTGCATAGGTACCACATCACAATCAACATAATCAGCATATGTAGAGATACTAAAATGCACACGAACAGTACGTGTTACCTTAACCTTGCCGCTGTTTTTGAACCATTGGATGTAGTAAGGATGTGGATGTGGTATTGTGGTGAGAGATCGTTTCTCCACCATCTCCATGCTAGCCAAATTATTGCAGCTCCCTCCATCTATGATGACGCGAACAGAACGTTCCTTCACAACTCCCTTTGTATGGAACAAATTATGCCTCTGATTTTGCTCAGCTTGTGTAACGTGCACACTCAAAGCACGTTGAGAAACTAAACATTCATACCTGTCAGCATCTTCAGCATCCATGTATTGCGTCTGATGATCAAAATCCCGTCCATCGTGTTCTTCATGTGTAATAAGAGCCAAAGTCTCCTCATCATAGTCACTAGCGAACTCATACCCACCATCCTCAGTAACAATCATCACACACCGAGATTTGCATTCTCTCGCAAAATGTCCTCTTCCCTTACAACAACGACAAATAATATCACTTGTGTGCCCTGTTGATGCCATGGAAGAATAAGAACTCTGTGCAGGCCCAACAGGTGAGCTCTTGGCAGATAGTGGTGGTTGTGCTTGCTTTCTTGTATCACGGCTGGAGGTGGCACCTGATGGAGGTGCTGGTGGAGTGGAAATAGAGGATGCACGTGGTGTCCATGATGAAGATCGACCTGCAGAAAATATAGTTCGCGCCAATGCCTATCGATCCTGCACTTCACGTTCAGCTTTACAAGCAAGATGGAATAAACGAGTGATATTAGTATACTCCTTATACTCTAGAGTGGTCTGAATCTCTCTATTTAATCCACCCATAAAACGTGCAAGCATAGCTTCATTTTCCTCAACAATACCACATCTAATCATGCGAGTTTGTAATTCCTGATAATATTCTTCTACAAAAAATTTTCCTTGTCTTAAACGCTGCAATTTTTGAAGTAATTCATGTTGATAATATGGTGGAACCCAACAAGTACGTAGGAGTTTTCAAAGCAGCCCAAGTAGCTGGAATAGGATATAATCTACAATGTTCAGACCACCAAACACATGCAAAGCTAGTGAAAGCACAAACAGCAGCAGGAACACTTCTCTCCTCAGGATATTGTAAACATGTAAATCGTTGTTTAGTTTCTAACTCCCAAGTAAGATATATATCAGGAAAATATCTACCCTCAAATGGTGGAATGTTCAATTTCAGTTTAGGGAGATGGTCATGATCACGTACCTGAGGTGGTTGTGCAGCCCTACCATTGCGATGATATGCATGAGGACGACCTGGTGGCGGTGGTGCTGGTGGTTGCACGTAGTTCTGATTTTGATTAACCTCATCCTCGTAATGGTCCTCCACCTCTGCAGTAGCAGCAGGAGCTACAGAAGCATCAACAGCGGCACCAGAATTTTCCCAGGCTCAAGGGGAATGTGCAGTGCCCGTCCCACTTGATTTGGAAGGCGATGTTGTTGTTGTTGTTGTTGTAGAGGTGCGTTAGGGGCAGCCGGTGGTGGTGGTGGAAGACGCGCGAGTAATTCATTAAACTTGTTATCGAGCTTTGTTTCGAACGTCTTCTCCATGCCATCTATCTTCTCCATGGCCTCTTCAAATCTGTTTAGCACATCTTGCACCAGTCCTCTCATCATTTGCTGAAATTTATCATATAGCTCTTTGTTCGTCATGTTCTCCCAATCTGTCTCATCGGCTTGTGATCCTGCCATGGTTAGCAGCAATAGAAACACACAAGAATATGATCCTACAGACTACTAGGAAGTGGTGGTGGAGGTGGTGTATCACAAATCCGGCAAGCGGATCTCAAATTCTTACCAGTTCTTACCCAGCAGCAGGTGGTGATCGGCAACCGTCATAGTCAAAACTCTCAAAGATTGGATAGAGCGATTGCCTGGTGGTGTCAAACGCATGATGTAGATGTATGTGGAGCTGGGAAGGCTTATGATATGGTAGCAAAAATGTCTGCAATAATCAATTCAGAGATGCAAAGTTGAATAAACGCTCAACGACGGTACTGTGCTGGTCCTAGGCTAGACCATACTAGAGACGCGAGCCTAGAACACGAACAAAATCACGGCGCGACACGTAAACAAGGGAGGAGCACTCTCTGATTTTTTTTCCTTTTTTTCACTATTTTTTTGCACTTTTTTTCCTCTTTTTTTTTCTCCGCAACATTTTTTTTCCGAAAAAGTCTACAAATGGTCTAAAAACTGCCTAGCCAGAATTTTCCAGACTTAGTTTTTTTGAGTTTGGAACTATTTTTCTACTGCGGATAGCACGGAAGTTGGGGAGTCTGACTTGGTCACGACTCGAAGTATCGCGTGATCTGGAACTCGAAAACAAAGCAACAAATACTGGACTAGGACTGGTGGCGGAGATGAATCTGGTGGAAGTCGGACTGGTGGTTGTATATAGCGATGGTATATCTGGACTCGGATTGGTGGTGGTATATGGCGATGGTATATCTGGACTCGGATTAGTGGTTGTATATGGCAGCAACGATGTATATGGTGGGGTGGTGGTATATGGTAATGATGATGATGATGGTGCGGCGGCGGCGTGACAACCTGTGAACAGAACTCGAAACTCTTAGGGATTAGACGCTAAGACCAGCAACTCGACACGACGATGCAACCGCAAATTCAACAAAGCCAAACTCTAAAAAGACTATGCAAAGGCTCAGATTGGTTCGGATATGATGACCTAACCCTATTTTTTTGGCTTTTTCGTGGACTATAGGTATGAAGAACAGACTCGACCTAAACTACGAAAAACTGTAAAATCTCACCGAGCAACCTGGAAATCTGATACCACTTGATAGAGGCAAAGGTGTCCCGTCTTTCGATGAGATGGTGGCTATCGATTTAGAGGAAGTCGACTTTGACGATCCAACTATGAACGTGCGAGGACGTCGCGCCTTAGTAATCGCTAAACCAACTCCGAGGGGTTATTGACCACGCCGGCGCACGAACAACCTGGCCACGAGGGCCTGTTTCCTCCGAGCAAACGAAGAACAAGCAAGAAACCGAGATTGCAATCTGGATATTGCGAATATAAGATGAAAGCTTTATTGATCAAGGTGGGGTTCTGTGACGTCTTGGTCTGGTCGCTGGACACAAACGAAGTACGCGAAGTTGCAGCTATGGCGAACTTTTAATCTAAACAAAACCCAAAGTCTAAACGACGCCCTAAGGGTTGTATATATGGAGGAAGAGGGGGGGGGATTTCGTGGCCCTTGGAGGAGGGGTCCGAAACCAACCCGAACTCTTGTTTCCCCACACATACAGACTCTAAAAACAGCCTATTCTTAAGTATTTCGAAAATACATGGGCCTAGCCCAATAATAAGGTGATGCAGCACCTAAAATAGCCTCTGGACGAAATTTATGAAGTGGCATCTTGTATATTTTGTCCAAGGCTTCATGCACTCCTTATGGTGGCTTCAAAGTCCTAAAAGCATCACTTGGAACTTCGTTCTTGATCCCCTTGCGCATGCCATCATCTCCATGCTTGAACTTGCTCCAAGGTTCATCTTTCTTGTCCAAGCTAGGCCCTTCATTTGTAAGCAAAACAAAAGTATCCAATTTAGGCAGCATCATATTCTCATGAACATTAGAATCGTTACCAAGAAACGAAAGTACTTGATAATTCAATTGGCGTGCGCGAGCTCTAGTAATTGGTCCAGTATGTATAGCCGCAGGGGCTATGGGCGTAACAATGGTATTGATGTCCTCATCACAGGATCTACAACTTTCTGCCATAGTTTGTTGAAGAAATCACATAGATCAATGAGTGTGTTTCTTATATCTTTGTCCAGCAGATTCCTGATGGCCACCGGGAGGATTTGTGTCAACATTATGTGGCAATCATGTGACTTCATATGTCCCAACTTCATTTTACCTAATCTCACATCTACGATACTTCTGATGTCTGCGGAGTAGGAAGAGGGTGTCTTAATTGACAAAAATAGTTGAAGAACTCTGTTGCTTCTTTTGTACTAAAATTGTCACTCTGGTGAGCATGGAGGAATTTGTTATCATCTTCTGCTTCAATCTTGCATTTTGATTGATCACCAAGCATATCGAGCTGTGCACCATGTCATGGGAAACCACGACCACCTATGGGGCCATCAGCCCCTTCTGGTTTGGCAGGGAGGATGAGCACATTGCACAAAGAGCGGAGAACGTCGCGCAGCACGACAGAGATCACACGGGAAATTTTACCCAGGTTTGTGCCACCATGAGGCGTAAAACCCTACTCCTGCGTTGGTGGATTGATGAGAGGACCGTGGGGAGATGCAATGCTCTTGCCCGACATGGTTGCCTCGGGGCAAGAGCAGCTACACGCGTATGGGTGTACAAGGGTGCGAATCCTTTCTATGGTTTCCATGGCCCTCCTTTTATAGATCAAGGGGTCACCATAATGGCAAATCAATCATTGTGTACTGATTAGATAGCAAACAGTGCTATCATACCTAACTATGCAGACAGGGCAGAGCGCATTAAATGCGCCACTTATGTCACATCATGGCATGCCCGGCAAGCCTTGCCGGGTGATACGTCTCCAACGTATCTATAATTTTTTATTGCTCCATGCTATATTATCTACTGTTTTGAATGTTTATGGGCTTTATTACACACTTTTATATCATTTTTGGGACTAACCTATTAACCCAGAGCCCAGTGCCAGTTTCTGTTTTTACCATGTTTTAGGGTTTCGAAGAAGAGGAAAATCAAACGGAGTCCAATAGACTTGAAACTTCACGGAACTCATTTTTGGAAGGAAAGAAGCCCAGAAGACTAGGAGTGCACGTCGGGGGATCTGCGAGGAGGTCACGAGGCAGGGGGGCACGCCCACCCCCCTGGGCGCGCCCTCCACCCTCGTGGGCCCCACGTGGCCCCCCTGATGTACTTCCTCCGCCTATATACTCCATATACCCTAAAAACATCTGAGAGCACAATGGATCGGGAGTTCCACTGCCAGAAGCCTCCGTAGCCACCGAAAGCCAATCTAGACCCGTTCCGGCACCCTGCCGGAGGGGGAATCCTTCTCCGGTGGCCATCTTCATCATCCCGGTGCTCTCCATGACGAGGAGGGAGTAGTTCTCCCTCGGGGCTGAGGGTATGTACCAGTAGCTATGTGTTTGATCTCTCTCTCTCTCTCTCGTGTTCTTGATTTGGCACGATCTTGATGTATCGCGAGCTTTGCTATTATAGTTGGATCTTATGTTTCTCCTCCCCCTCTTCTCTCTTGTAATGGATTGAGTTTCCCCTTTGAAGTTATCTTATCAGATTGAGTCTTCAAATATTTGAGAACACTTGATGTATGTCTTGCCGTGCGTATCTGTGGTGACAATGGGATATCACGTGATTCACTTGATGTATGTTTTGGTGATCAACTTGCGGATTCCGCCCATGAACCTATGCATAGGGGTTGGCACACGTTTTCGTCGTGATTCTCCGGTAGGAACTTTGGGGCACTCTTTGCGGTCCTATGTGTTGGTTGAATAGATGAATCTGAGATTGTGTGATGCAAATCGTATAATCATACCCACGGATACTTGAGGTGACATTGGAGTATCTAGGTGACATTAGGGTTTTGGTTGATTTGTGTCTTAAGGTGTAATTCTAGTACGAACTCTAGGGTTGTTTGTGACACTTATAGGAATAGCCCAATAGATTGACTGGAAAGAATAACTTTGAGGTGGTTTCGTACCCTACCATAATCTCTTCGTTCGTTGTCCGCTATTAGTGACTTTGGAGTGACTCTTTGTTGCATGTTGAGGGATAGTTATGTGATCCAATTATGTTATCATTGTTGAGGGAACTTACACTAGCGAAAGTATGAACCCTAGGCCTTATTTCCACGCATTGCAATACCGTTTACGCTCACTTTTATCATTAGTTACCTTGCTGTTTTTATAATTTCAGATTACAAATACCTTTATCTACCATCCATATACCACTTGTATCACCATCTCTTCGCCGAACTAGTGCACCTGTACAATTTACCATTGTATTGGGTGTGTTGGGGACACAAGAGACTTTTTATTATTTGGTTGCAGGGTTTCTTGAGAGAGACCATCTTCATCCTACGCCTCCTACGGATTGATAAACCTTAGGTCATCCACTTGAGGGAAATTTGCTACTGTCCTACAAACCTCTGCACTTGGAGGCCCAACAACGTCTACAAGAAGAAGGTTGTGTAGTAGACATCAAGCTCTTTTCTGGTGCCGTTGCCGGGGAGGTTAGCGCTTGAAGGTATATCTTTAGATCTTGCAATCGAGTCTTTTAGTTTCTTGTTTTATCACTAGTTTAGTTTATAAAAGAAAACTATAAAAGATGGAATTGAGTTTGTCTCATACGCTTCACCTTTTTAATATCTTTTGTGAGTATGATGGAAAGGATAATTGTGCTCAAGTGCTAGAAGAAGAAATCTATAAAATGTTTGGCACTAAATATTTGAATGATGAGCATGATTGCAATGTTGTTAGTATGAATTCCTTGAATATCCATGATGCTAATGATATGCAAAGCCACAAGCTTGGGGAAGCTATGTTTGATGAAGATGATATTTTTTGTCCCCCAAGCTTTGATGAGCAAATTTATTATGATGAAAGGATGCATCCTATCTATGATGATTATTGTGATGACACGTATGCTTTGAATAATAATGATAACCATGAAACTTGTCATCTTGATCTTAATTTTCAATCACATGATAGTTATTTTGTTGAGTTTGCTCCCACTATTATTCATGAGAAGAATTTTGCTTATGTGCAGAGTAATAAAATTTGCATGCTTGTAGATCATGAAAAGAACGATTTAGGTGCTTGTTATATTGTTTAATTCATTCACAATGCTACTGAAAATTATTATGAGGGAGGAATATATGCTTGTAGGAATTGCAATAATATCAAGTTTCCTCTCTATGTGCTTAAAGTTTTGAAGTTATGCTTGTTTTGCCCTCCTATGCTAGTTGACTATTGTTCCCAAAAGTTGTTTACTCACAAAATCCCTATGCATAGGAAGTGGGTTAGGCTTAAATGTGCTAGTCATAATCTTCATGATGCTCTCTTTATGTTACAATTCTTATCTTTTATGCGAGCATCATTGAAATCATCATGCCTAGCTAGGGGCGTTAAACGATAGCGCTTGTTGGGAAGCAACCCAATTTTATTTTTGTTCCTTGCCTTTTGCTCCTGTTTAGTAATAAATAATTCATCTAGCCTCTGTTTCGATGTGGTTTTATGCTTTTAATTAGTGTTTGTGCCAAGTAGAACCTTTGGGAAGACTTGGGGAAAGTCTTGTTGATCATGCTGTAAAAAACAGAAACTTTAGCGCTCACGAGAATTGCTGCCATTTTTATTTGGAGAGTGCTATTTAGTTAATTCTTTTTGAAGAATATTAATAGATAAATTCCTCAGGTCCAGCAATTTATTTTAGAACTTTATGAATTCCAGAAGTATACGTTTGATTCAGATTACTACAGACTGTTCTGTTTTTGACAGATTCTGTTTTCATTGTGTTGTTTGCTTATTTTGATGAATCTATGGCTAGTAAAATAGTTTGTAAACCATAGAGAAGTTGGAATACAGTAGGTTTAACACCAATATAAATAAATAATGAGTTCATTAAAGTACCTTGAAGTGGTGTTTTATTTTCTTTCGCTAACGGAGCTTACGAGTTTTTTGTTAAGTTTTGTGTTGTGAAGTTTTCTAGTTTTGGGTAAGGATTCGATGGACTACGGGATAAGGAGTGGCAAGAGCCTAAGCTTGGGGATGCCCAAGGCACCCCAAGGTGATATTCAAGGACAACCAAGATCCTAATCTTGGGGATGCCCCGAAGGCATCCCCTCTTTCGTCTTCATTCATCGGTAACTTTACTTGGAGCTATATTTTTATTCACCACATGATATGTGTTTTGCTTGGAGCATCAATTTATTTTGTTAGGATTTGCTTGCTGTTATTTAGAAAAATGTTCTGCATCTTTTATTTCAATAAAAGTGGCATTGATAGCCTTTACTATGCCTATTTTAGAAGTCCACATGTTGCTGTTTGAAAAAAAGAAAGTTTACCGCTGTTGCAATAATTCCCTAGAAAAGTCAGAATGTGATAAAATGTTGAAACCTTTTGCATATTAAGCTCTGATAAATTTAATACAGTGGGAATTTTCTTTCATAATTTTTTGAGCTAGGGAAGTATGGATGTTGCTGCATTCTTTACAGACTATTCTGTTTAGGCAGATTGCTGTTATGTTTGCATTGTTTGCATATGTCTGCTTCTTTAATGATTCTATTTGAGGATAGGACTATTAAATATGCAGAGGCATTTAGCATGCAATGTTGAATAATAGTTTTAGTGATTTGCTACAGTAGAGTATGATAAGGTTCTGGCAATGGTTTATACTAACTTATCTCACGAGTCCTTGTTGAGTTTTGTGTGGATGAAGCTTTTGAGATTTAGGGAGACCGTGATATGAGAGGAATTAAGGACACAAAAGCTCAAGCTTGGGGATGCCCAAGGCACCCCAAGATAATATTTCAAGAAGTCTCAAGCACCTAATCTTGGGGATGCCCCGGTTGGCATCCCACCTTTCTTCTTCAACAACTATCGGTTAGTATCGGTTGGTCCTAAGTTTTTGCTTCTTCACATGATGTTTGCTATTCTTAGATGTCATTTTATTTTGCTTTGCTTGCTGTCTGAATAAAATACCAAGATCTGAAATTATTAAATGTTAGAGAGTCTTCACATAGTTGCATAATTATTTGACTACTCATTGATCTTCACTTATATATTTCGAAGTAGTTTGTCATTTGCTCTAGTGCTTCACTTATATCTTTTTAGAGCACGGTGGTGGTTTTATTTTATAGAAATAGATGAACTCTCATGCGTCACTCAAATTATTTTGAGAGTCTTAATAGAATGGTAATTTTCTTAAATAATCCTAATATGCTAGGTATAAAAAAAGAATAATAAAATTCTCTTATGAGTGTGTTGAATACTATGAGAAGTTTGATGCTTGATAATTGTTTTGAGATATGAAGATGGTGATATTAGAGTCATGCTAGTTGAGTAGTTGTGAATTTGAGAAATACTTGTGTTAAAGTTTGTGATTCCCGTAGCATGCACGTATGGTGAACCGTTATGTGATGAAGTCGGAGCTTGATTTATTTATTGATTGTCTTCCTTATGAGTGGCGGTCGGAGACGAGCGATGGTCTTTTCCTACCAATCTATCCCCCTAGGAGCATGCGCGTAATACTTTGCTTTGATAACTTCTAGATTTTTTCAATACGTATATGAGTTCTTTATGACTAATGTTGAGTCCATGGATTATACACACTTTCCTTCCTTCCACCATTCCGAGATATATTGCCATGCAACTTTCCACCGTTCCGTTTATTATGACACGCTCCATCATTGTCATATTGCTAGCATGATCATGTAGTTGACATCGTATTTGTGGCAAAGCCACCGTTCATAATTCTTTCATACGTGTCACTCATGAGTCATTGCACATCTCGGTACACCGCCGGAGGCATTCATATAGAGTCATATCTTGTTCTAAGTATCGAGTTGTAATTCTTGAGTTGTAAGTAAATAAAAGTGTGATGATCATCATTATTAGAGCATTGTCCCAGTGAGGAAAGGATGATGGAGACAATGATTCCCCTACAAGTCGGGATGAGACTCCGAACGAACATATATAAATAAAAGAGGCCAAAGAAGCCCAAATAAAAAAAAGAGGCCATAAAAAAAGAGAAGGCCCAAATAAAAAATAAAAAAAATGAGAGAAGAAGAGAGAAGGGGCAATGCTACTATCCTTTTATCACACTTGTGGTTCAAAGTAGCACCATGATCTTCATGATAGAGAGTCTCCTATGTTGTCACTTTCATATACTAGTGGGAATCTTTCATTATAGAACTTGGCTTGTATATTCCAATGATGGGCTTCCTCAAAATGCCCTAGGTCTTCGTGAGCAAGCGAGTTGGATGCACACCCACTAGTTTCTTTTGTTGAGCTTTCATACATTTATAGCTATAGTGTATCCGTTGCATGGCAATCCCTACTCATTCACATTGATATCTATTGATGGGCATCTCCATAGCCCATTGATACGCCTAGTTGATGTGAGACTATCTTCTCCTTTTTGTCTTCTCCACAACCACCATTCTATTCCACCTATAGTGCTATGTCCATGGCTCACGCTCATGTATTGCGTGAAGATTGAAAAAGTTTGAGAACATCAAAAGTATGAAGCAATTGCTTGGCTTGTCATCGGGGTTGTGCATGATTTAAATATTTTGTGTGGTGAAGATGGAGCATAGCCAGACTATATGATTTTGTAGGGATAACTTTATTTGGCCATGTTATTTTGAAGAGACATAATTGCTTAGTTAGTATGCTTGAAGTATTATCATTTTTATGTCAATATGAACTTTTGTCTTGAATCTTTTGGATCTGAATATTCATACCACAATTAAGGAGAATAACATTGAAATTATGCCAAGTAGCACTCCGCATCAAAAATTCTGTTTTTATCATTTACCTACTCGAGGACGAGCAGGAATTAAGCTTGGGGATGCTTGAACGTCTCCAACGTATCTATAATTTTTGATTGCTCCATGCTATATTATCTACTGTTTTGAATGTTTATGGGCTTTATTACACACTTTTATATCATTTTTTTGGGACTAACCTATTAACCCAGAGCCCAGTGCCAGTTTCTGTTTTTTTACCCTGTTTTAGGGTTTCGAAGAAGAGGAAAATCAAACAGAGTCCAGTTGACCTGAAACTTCACGGAAATCATTTTTGGAAGGAAAGAAGCCCAGAAGACTTGGAGTGCACGTTGGGGGATCTGCGAGGAGGCACTACAACAGGACCACCCCTATAGCAACGGTTTTTGTCGTATCTATATGTCCATATATGCGTTGTTAGTGTCTTTACCAACGGTTTGAGATGCATAGCCTTATCCAGTGTTGCTAGCGCATAATGCAACGCTTATACTTTCGTTGGTAAACATACCGTTGCAAGAGTACAACACATAAAACCGAATTTTACAACACTTATATATGTTGGTGCTTAATATACCGGAATCCAAATCTCATTGCTTGGCAACAAGAATTTGCAACTAGTACATATATCATGTGAATATCTATAATCCCAGCTATTAAATTAATGCTCCATATAATGGTAATAATTATGTATATCAAGTGACGAAAAAAGGAATATACTCACAAGAGGACGAAATCATATATTGGATAGAATTGCTGGATTACAATAGTGGATATTACATGAGGAACTTCATCAAATTATGATACATAATCTAAATACTTTCTTGACATCAAAACTTAAACTGAAAGCATCCATCAACATCCCTACAACTTAACTAAAACTAAAAGCGTCCATCATCATCATCATCATCATCATCATCATCATCATCATCATGAACCAGAATACCATCATCATCATTCCAGTATTCTGCCACACACCTATATAATCATCCATATGTCTTTTGAATCTACAAAGAAAATAACAAAATGAATTGTTAACACACAATGCATTGACATGATGCAAGTAGTGATATAGGCAGGGTATGTCACATACAAAGGTTGAAGGCAATGCAATCTTTGCTTTTTCTGCATTACCGAGAATATTACACGTTTTACGACTCCGTACCAAATCTTCAGTTTTCACAAGTGCCATATCAACATGCACTGCCAAGAATTCATTTGTAATTTCAGCACCATCAAGTTTACATTTAGGATCACGATATCAAAAAAATATACATTTAGGATCACAACTTACAACTATAGCAAGAGCTACGATCCCTGTTAGATAGAAGTGGAGACATGATAAAAAGGAAAATAAGGATAAAGCCATGTAATTGCAATGCTTAATTAATCAAACATTTGTATTAACAAAACGAAGTTATAGAGATGTAAATGAAATTTCAGTTTGTTTAAGGAATATAAATAGAAGCACAACCACTCTACAATAATGATTGCAAGTTATCATCTTTCAAGAAGTATGGTGCAAATAAAAGAAGTACAATAGGGGAAAGAACTAGACGTACGGTTACTGAGTTGAAGGACAAACATGGCAAAAACATTTATCTGATCTATCGCTCCACAGCTTGAAGCTGACCTGCATACATGAGTAACTAAGATTTTATAAAAGAAGCTAATAATTTATAAAAGAAGCCGCTCTGTTATCGTTAAAAGTATACAATGAATGAGAATGGATTAACACAGAAACTATAATTAGCACATAATTATAAGTCGGCCTTAAGGAATGAATCCTCAGCGTACAATATGGCCGGAGAGGCGAAGATGGCTGAAGCAATACCGTGTAGCAGGCTGCAGGACCTATTGGTGCTGCGACGGCGCCTCCTCCAGTATCGGCAATGTGTTCTGCATCGATCCCTTTACCTGGTGTGCGTGAGTTGCAGGGTCATCGCGGCCGTGACCTGGTGCCGCACCAATTGTCTATGCTCCTTCGGCGGTTAGATCAACAAATTGAGAATGTCCGAATGTCCCTCAGACCGCGACGTGGTGGCCGTCGTGCTCGACATTGCTGCAGGCCGGTTGGCTGTGCCAATGCCTTTGATCGACGAGGCATGTCGCTGCCGGCGGGTCGGCTGTGTCAATGCCTTGATCCACAACGCATGACTCCGAAGTACTCATTTTGCATGCTTTTATTCTATACTCCTTTACAGTCTTGGTTTTCTTGAATTATGGCTGGAAATAATCTGTCTGTCGTTCTTGCATACGTGTGTACCAGCTATGCTTCCGGTTGAAAATAACACCTCCATATACTCGTCTACTTCTGTTTGTGAGCAGTGTTGAACAAGAATGAACCATCAACTCACACTGCTCCTAGTAATGCATATTTTGTTTTAGAAAACGGAGCTGCTAAAAATCAGTCGACTGAGACTTCATGAAGTCTCAGTCGACTGTGCAGCCGTTTGATGTCGTGTTGCTTGTAGATTCGCGCTGGCCCGCTTTGGTCTTTGTTTCAGCCTGTGTACGTCACAGACCAGCCCATTTTTCTTGTTTTTTTATTGGAGCAACTTTTCTAGCGCGAGCGTCTCACGTTTCTTTTTGTGGGCTGGGGCAGGCGAAGAGGAAGTGGCAGCCCCGTGGTAATTAAGAAGAGGGGAGAGGGATAGGCACCCTAGGTAATTAAGAGGAGGGGATTGGCAGTCTTCAGTCCATTTCATCCTCTGTCTCTCTCTCTATCCTTTCTTTGTGAAAATCCGAAGATCCCGGAAGCGAATCGAAGAGAAATCGTTGTGTTCCTCCACAGCCAACAAGAGGATGGGCGACGCTGCTGATGGAGTAAGTGCAATCCCATCTTTTCTTTTTCTTTTTTGTTTGTTAGTTGGTGAGATGCAGTAGATCTGAGTGGATTTTTTGGGTTCCATTATTTGTTTGGATCAAGTTCAGATTAGTAGATTTGAAGCATAGAACCATTCTTTTTTTGATTCAACAGGTGGTGGTAATGCAGTGCGTATATATAAGGGGATTTGAGTCCAGATTAGTAGCCTTGAAGCATACAGTGGTCAGTCCATTTTTGTTTGTACGCTTCTTGCTTCAGACGTCAAGGTCTCAAGAAGTGGTTCTCTCGTATCCACTAATTTGGACTTCAGACGTCTAGATCTATTACTGATCCATCACCTAGGGGGAGGTTCAGTCCCTTGTTTGTTTATTTTTAGTCCAGGTTAGTAGCATTTGAAGAATATGATTTTCAGCAGAAACAATTTTTTGTGAACATGTTTGAGGAATATTACTTAAATCAAATCCCCTCATATGTATTTGCTGAAGCTATCACTAAGGGTGGTTTAGTCCTTTGTTTGTTTATTTAGATTACCATATTTATTCAGTAGCATGTCTTTTTTTAAAGAAAGAGAGATTATCACTGAATGTACCAGTAAGAGTGGGTGTCTTTTATTTGTTTTTTCAGAACCCATATCTAATCCGTAGGATGTTTTTTGAAATATTTTCTTTTGTAAAAAAGAGAGATTACTACTGAACTGTATCACTAGAGATTATACTGGAATTTTTATCTCTGTAGAATGTATCAGTAGCATGTTTACTTGTTTTTGCCAGTTTTTTTGTTGAGACCCTATTTAACTAGTAGCATGTTCAAATTTCTTTTTTTGTGGAATCAAAAGATAATGATTACTGCAACTAAGTTTCCAGCAGCAGCATGCTTTTTCAGTTTTCTTTTTTTGCTTAAACCATATGAATCAGTAAGATGTTCATTTTTGTGTGTGTATGAATCAAGATATTATGGTCTCTTGATAGATTCATCTTCTTTTATCTCCACATCGTAATGTAAATATATTTTTTTCGTCATCAGCAGCGACGCCAATGATAAATGATCATTATCTTGAAATCCTTTTTGTTCAGAAGCATACAAGTATCGCACTAAAAATCATTAGCTGAATATGTATGCGTCTCACTAGCACAAATTTATGTTTTGGCGGCTTTTTTATGTGCACAGGAGATGGTTTGGAGAGTTTTCCTGAGCCCTTGCTACCGCGAGAGCAGGTCAAGTGGCATTAATATGTATATCTGGAAGGAGTTTAAACATGCAGGGGTAAATCAGCAGCCTCTATTTTTTTAATTTTTTTCATCGTATGATCCTTATTTTTTTAGTTTGTACTCATCATCATAGAATATATTAGTTTTTTAAGAAGAGGGGACCCCCTAGTTTAACTAGCTGTTTACATTGAATTATTTTTATCCAGCCCGTCAAACTCTTCTGATGCATCTTTCTGAACTCATGTAGAATGTAGAATATGGAGTGTACATTTTTGTAGGATTCCAGGGTTTTAATGTTCATGTTCAAAAGCATGTAGGCTCGTTGCTTGTTCCTATCATTTCCTGTAGATCATGTTCCAATCCTTAGTGATGCCTAGTAATATATGCTAGTTCTTAGACCGAATTTTTAGGTTGTAGCAGCTTGAACCTTTTATATCATTGCTTGATCCATTTTCTCACTGTTTTGTTCCCTTTTTTCTTGTTTGCATGTATAGTTTTTAACTAAGAGGTGCAAACACTTTTTAAGTAAGAGGCATCGAGAGAGATGTGGGCCCAGTTGCATGTCCCACAAAAGGCACGCAATTGCATGTCTTCTAGCTTGGTCACAACTGGTGGACCTTTGTTTTGTCAGAGGGGGCAGCATCAAGAGAGATCGGGCTCAGTTGCATGTCCCATAGCAGGCATGCAATTGCATATCTTCTAACTTGGTCGCAACTGGGGGACCTTTGTTTGTCGGAAGGGGCGGCGTCGAGAGAGATGGGGCTCAGTTGCATGTCCCACAACAGGCCCGCAATTGCATGTCTTCTAACTTGGTCGCAACTTGGGGGGGCATTTCTTTTGTCGGAAGGGGCGGCGTCGAGAGAGATGGGGCCTAGTTGCATGTCCCACAACAGGCACGCAACTGTATGTCTTCTTACTTGGTCGCAACTCGGGGTGGGGTGGGGGCTTTGTTTTGTCGGAGGGGGCGGCGTCGAGAGAGAAGGGGCCTAGTTTCATGTCCCACACTAGGCATGCAACTACATGTCTTCTAACTTGGTCGCAACTAGGGGGTTTGTTTTGTTAGAGGGGACGGCGTCGAGAGAGATGTGGGCCCAGTTGCATGTCCCACAACAGGCACGTAACTACATGTCTTCTAATTTGGTCGCAACTGGGGGACCTTTGTTTTGTCGGAGGGGGTGGCATGGAGAGAGATGGCGCTTAGTTGCATGTCCCACAACAGGCACACAACTGCATGTTTTCTAGCTTGGTCGCAACTGGGGGAACCTTTGTTTTGTCGGAGGGGGCGACGTCGAGAGAGATGGGGCCCAGTTGCATGTCCCACACTAGGCATGCAACTGCATGTCTTCGAGCTTTGGTCACAACTAGGGGGGCCTTTGTTTTGTCGGAGGGGGCGACATCGAGAGAGATGGGGCCCAATTGCATGTCCCACACTAGGCACACAATTGCATGCCTTCTAGCTTGGTCGCAACAAGGGGGCCTTTGTTTTGTTGGAGGGGGCGGTGTCGAGAGAGATGTGGGCTCAGTTGAATGTCCCACAAACAGGCACACAACTGCATGTCTTCTGACTTGGTCGCAACTAGGGACCTTTGTTTTGTCGGAGGGGGCAGCGCCGAGAGAGATGGGACCCAGTTCCATGTCCCACAACAGGCACACAACTGCATGTCTTCTAGCTTGGTCGCAACTAGGGGGTGTTTGTTTTGTTAGAGGGGCGGCCTTGAGAGAGAGAGTGGGCGAGTTGCCTATCCCACACTAGGCATGCAACTACATGTCTTCTAGCTTGGTCGTAACTAGGGTGGGACCTTTGTTTTGTTGGAGGGGGAGGTAACGAGAGAGATGGGGCCGAGTAGCATGCCCCACAATAGGCACGCAACTGCATGTCTTCTAACATGGTCGCAACTGGGGGAGCTTTGTTCTGTCGGAGGGGGCAGCGTCCAGAGAGATGGGGCCCAATTGCATGTCCCACAACAGCATGCAACTGCATGTCTTCTAACTTGGTCGCATCTAGGGGGCCTTTGTTTTGTCAGGGGGTGGCATCGAGAGAGATGGGGACAATTGCATGTCTCACACTAGGCACGCAACTGCATGCCTTTTAACTTGGTCGCAATTGGGGACCTTTGTTTTGTCGGAGGGGCAGCGTTAAGAGAGACGAGCCCAGTTGCATGCCCCACAACAGGTGCAACTACATGTCTTCTGACTTGGTCGCAATTGGGGGACCTTTGTTTTGTCGGAGGGAGCGACGTGTAGAGAGAGGGGGGGGCAGTTGCATGTCCCACAATAGACACGCAACTGCATGTCTTCTAACTTGGTTGCAACTGGGGGGACGATCTTTGTTTTGTCATAGGGGGCAGCGTCGATAGAGATGGGACCAGTTGCATGTCCCACAACAGGCACAACTGCATGTCTTCTAAGTTGGTCGCAATAGGGGGTATTTATTTTGTCAGAGGGGCGGCGTGTAGAGAGAGGGGGGCCAGTTGCATGTCCCACACTAGACACGCAACTACATGTCTTCTACCTTGGTTGCAACTGGGGGACAACCTTTGTTTTGTCAAAGGGGGCGACATCGACAGCGATGGGACAAGTTGCATGTCCCACAACAGGCGCAACTGCATGTCTTCTAAGTTGGTCGCAATAGGGGGCATTTATTTGTCGGAGGGGGCGGCGTGTAGAGAGAGAGGGGGGCAGTTGCATGTCACACACTAGACACGCAACTGCATGTCTTCTAACTTGGTCACAACTGGGGGATCTTTGTTTTGTTGTAGGGGGTGGCAGCAAGAGAGAGGCGGCCAGTTGCATGCTCAACTGTAGTCACGCAACTGCAATGTCTTTTCAACACGGCTGCAGCTGCATGCCTTATAACTTGGTTGCCATTGGGGCATTTGTTTTTGCTGGAGGGGGTGACGACAAGAGTGTGGGCATCAGCTGCATGTCCAACTATACTCATGCACCCACATGTCTTTCTAGCATAGCCGCAACTCCGTGTCTTCTAACTTAGTTGCAACTAGGGGCATTTGTTTTGTCAGAGGGGTGGCAGTAAGAGAGAGGGGGAAACTAGTCATGCAATTCCAAGCGGCTGTCCCCCAGACTATAACTACATGTCTTTTTACAAACATTTTTGCAACTAAACTTCTTTGCCTGGTCAGAAGGGGGTAGCTCCCCCGTGAATCCTCTACCCTTGCTATGTGTCACACGAGCACCGTAACACCCCCGTTTTCTGCCATGCCCACAAACACAAATCAAGCACCCGATCTCACAACTAGTTTGTGTTTTTCTTTTCTTTTTTTTGAAATCATATACAATTTTTTCCTTTTTGCATTTATTTTTTTTTTTTCCCAAGGATTAAGAAAAAATAAATTAATTTTTTGTTTTGTATCTGATTCTGACAGGAGCTCATTTTCTCAAAAAAGGAGCATATTAAAGGAGAGAAAAGTTACTTGTCCGGATCCTCGGACACATTTTTAATGCCGTTGTGAAGGAAGGGAGTGACTATAGACGGTGTGCTGCTATTTTTTTATTTTCCTTTTAAGTTTATGGAATGTGGACCCAGGCTCAACATCTTTCTAAAGGCCACCCAATGACATTGTTTAAATTGAGAGACGCGCATAGATAGAGGGAGGAAATGGGAGAGGAAGGAAGCCAGGTCACGGGGGCGGGCACATCGAAGGCTTCCGTGATTTAAGTCACCGGCAACGAGATGCTCGGCGATCCCGTCACCCCTCCAGACTCCTTGCGCCCTGCTGATGAGGTAAGCTGGTTGGAATCTACACCCAGGAACCATTCTTTTTTTAGAAAAGGGGGCATCCTCGGCCTCTGCATCAGAATGATGCATACGGCCACACCCAGGACCCATTCTCATTCACTCTTTTTGATCTTAAGTTTGTTTGGAATCTGCGCATTTTTTGTTTTGGTAGGAGTACATCTGAATTTTCTGTGCTTGATGAGAGCGTCAGTCTAACTCTGTTCACTGTCAGTAGACATTCTGTGTTTGTGAATTTATAAGTATCCAAGTTCATTGTCAGTAGACATCTCTGAATTACTTAAGCAACATGCTTGTAAGTGGTTAGTCCTCACGTAGTACTACCGTGCAAGTAATCTGCACCTGTTTTTTTTGCGTGCACGTATATATGATGTAGCTACGGAATTTCTAATGCCAGTTTTTGAAACATATATGGTTCCCCGACCCATTCCCTATTGTGTGTTTGTTTTTGGTGGCATGAGGATGCCACTGCTGCTATTTGTTTGAGTTAACTGATGCATACAGTTGAACAAGGCTGTGTTTGATTTCATTCAGGTTGGTTTTAGTGAGGTGGTTTTTTGATGTTTTTGTATATGAATACTTGAAAACAGAGATGATGAAACTGGCGCTTTTTCTGTAAACCAGAGTTAATTTATGCATTTTTTCTGTATATGAAATTTTTCATCACTGGTGGATATGCTTTTTGCTCTTGTGTGAAACAACTTTAAACTGGTTTTGAAGCAGAGCACTTTTTTTTGTTAGAGCCTCAGATTTTCTGTTTGTTTGCTTGACAGCTTCTGTTCATCACAACTAGTCAAAAAGTATAGTTCATAAAGCAAAGGAATCAGGTTTTTTTGTGTCTTTTTTATGCAGTCTGGGCCCACAAATATAAAACTTCATGACCCAGTTCAATCACAATAAACAAAGTGAGCAGCCCAGCCCAAAAGTAACAAACAAACAAACAAGGAAAAAAAATAAGCCCAGGTGCCAAGCCGGATCCAGCCCAAAAGTTAACATGCCTAATCTACATGTGATGACATCAGCCGACTAAGACTTCGCGAAGTCTCAGTCGACTGAGACCTAGACAGACCCTTTAGAAAAATGCCCCCTATTAGTTTCTTCACTTCTTGCCACGCTCCGCCACTGCCAAACAAATGCTTTTAATCTAAGCAACCGGCAGACATAGATAATCAAGAAAACTGATAGAATGAAGAGGTTACTAAATCCATAGTTTCAGGTTGATCAATTATCTTGATGCTTTTTGGGTGAGGTCGCATTGGATATATTCAGATGTCTAGTAGTGGTTATGCAACACACAGGTAGAAGGTTCAGCCTTAACTCCCAGGGATAGTTCGAGGTCCAAGTCATGGTCGCATACCTAGCCTCATCCGATTCCACGTACAGCGCCACGTTGGCCACGTCCTCCACCTCCAGCACCGTACCATTGAGTTCGCTTGGTGATGTATTCCTTTTCCACTTCCCGCCTCGGTGTATGCTCGTCGACGCGAGGCACATCCCGTCCATTGACATCACCGTCAGTAGCGTCGCCATGGAGTTCACCCGGTGCCTATTCCTCCCTGCACGTCTACAAGAGGAGAAAAAACAGAGGTTAGATGAAGGGGGGGGGGGAGAAAGAAAGGATGAAGCCAGGGGAAGGGATGCACTCACCGGAAGAGAGGAGGACTAGAGGAGGACGGCCTGGCCACATCCGTGAGCACCGGATCTAGTCGCATGGGACGGCGTCATGTTTCGATGGGGACCTCTGGCTGTGCTTCATGATGGCGGGATTCGCCGGACGTCGCCCGAATTAGCTGTCGCGGATGGCGAGGAGGTGCGTGAAGAGAGCTATATATGGGACGCGAGAGGGATGGGTGGGTGGGGGATGTGATGGATCCAGCAGCCGCCGGAGCCGCGCGGTGGGATGAGGGGAAGGGAAAGGCCGGCGGCGAGGTGGATCGGAGGAGGGAGAGGTGGCGGCGATCTGGGAGAGATGAGGGGGAATCGGGGGCTCTGTTTTTTACGTCTCTCCTTTGCTCTGTTTTTTTCATATGTATAGGTCATGACAAATCTGCAACGCATATGGCACATCGATTATATGCGTATCTATTGAAAAATTGCAACATATACTTAAAATGTTGTAGAATTTATGTTGCTTTATAGTAGGTATTCTTGTAGTGAGGTCACGAGGAAGGGGGGCGCGCCCACCCCCCTGGCGCGCCCTCCACCCTCATGGGCCCCTCGTGGCCCCCCTAACATACTTCTTCTGCCTATATATCTCCATATACCCTAAAAACATCCGAGAGCACAATAGATCGGGAGTTCCGCCGCCAGAAGCCTCCGTAGCCACCGAAAGCCAATCTAGACCCGTTCCGGCACCCTGCCGGAGGGGGAATCCTTCTCCGGTGGCCATCTTCATCATCCCGATGCTCTCCATGACGAGGAGGGAGTGGTTCTCCCTCGGGGCTGAGGGTATGTACCAGTAGCTATGTGTTTGATATCTCTCTCTCTCGTGTTCTTGATTTGGCACGATCTTGATGTATCGCGAGCTTTGCTATTATAGTTGGATCTTATGTTTCTCCTCACCCTCTTCTCTCTTGTAATGGATTGAGTTTCCCCTTTGAAGTTATCTTATCGGATTGAGTCTTTAAAGATTTGAGAACACTTGATGTATGTCTTGCCGTGCATATCTGTGGTGACAATGGGATATCACGTGATTCACTTGATGTATGTTTTGGTGATCAACTTGCGGGTTCCGCCCATGAACCTATGCATAGGGGTTGGCACACGTTTTCGTCGTGATTCTCCGGTAGGAACTTTGGGGCACTCTTTGCGGTCCTATGTGTTGGTTGAATAGATGAATCTGAGATTGTGTGATGCAAATCGTATAATCATACCCACGGATACTTGAGGTGACATTGGAGTATCTAGGTGACATTAGGGTTTTGGTTGATTTGTGTCTTAAGGTGTAATTCTAGTACGAACTCTAGGGTTGTTTGTGACACTTATAGGAATAGCCCAATAGATTGACTGGAAAGAATAACTTTGAGGTGGTTTCGTACCCTACCATAATCTCTTCGTTCGTTGTCCGCTATTAGTGACTTTGGAGTGACTCTTTGTTGCATGTTGAGGGATAGTTATGTGATCCAATTATGTTATCATTGTTGAGGGAACTTACACTAGCGAAAGTATGAACACTAGGCCTTATTTCCATGCATTGCAATACCGTTTACGCTCACTTTTATCATTAGTTACCTTGCTGTTTTTATAATTTCAGATTACAAATACCTTTATCTACGATCCATATACCACTTGTATCACCATCTCTTCGCCGAACTAGTGCACCTGTACAATTTACCATTGTATTGGGTGTGTTGGGGACACAAGAGACTTTTTATTATTT
Organism: Triticum urartu; assembly: GCF_003073215.2. NCBI lineage: Eukaryota > Viridiplantae > Streptophyta > Magnoliopsida > Poales > Poaceae > Triticum > Triticum urartu. The sequence continues at coordinate 277,674,966 of NC_053024.1, read as the reverse complement.
GGTTGCAGGGTTTCTTGAGAGAGACCATCTTCATCCTACGCCTCCTACGGATTGATAAACCTTAGGTCATCCACTTGAGGGAAATTTGCTACTGTCCTACAAACCTCTGCACTTGGAGGCCCAACAACGTCTTCAAGAAGAAGGTTGTGTAGTAGACATCAAGCTCTTTTCTGGTGCCGTTGCCGGGGAGGTTAGCGCTTGAAGGTATATCTTTAGATCTTGCAATCGAGTCTTTTAGTTTCTTGTTTTATCACTAGTTTAGTTTATAAAAGAAAACTATAAAAGATGGAATTGAGTTTGTCTCATACGCTTCACCTTTTTAATATCTTTTGTGAGTATGATGGAAAGGATAATTGTGCTCAAGTGCTAGAAGAAGAAATCTATAAAATGTTTGGCACTAAATATTTGAATGATGAGCATGATTGCAATGTTGTTAGTATGAATTCCTTGAATATCCATGATGCTAATGATATGCAAAGCCACAAGCTTGGGGAAGCTATGATTGATGAAGATGATATTTTTTGTCCCCCAAGCTTTGATGAGCAAATTTATTATGATGAAAGGATGCATCCTATCTATGATGATTATTGTGATGACACGTATGCTTTGAATAATAATCATAACCATGAAACTTGTCATCTTGATCTTAATTTTCAATCACATGATAGTTATTTTGTTGAGTTTGCTCCCACTATTATTCATGAGAGAATTTTGCTTATGTGGAGAGTAATAAAATTTGCATGCTTGTAGATCATGAAAAGAAAGATTTAGGTGCTGGTTATATTGTTGAATTCATTCATGATGCTACTGAAAATTATTATGAGGGAGGAATATATGCTAGTAGGAATTGCAATAATATCAAGTTTCCTCTCTATGTGGTTAAAGTTTTGAAGTTATGCTTGTTTTGCCCTCCTATGCTAGTTGACTATTGTTCCCACAAGTTGTTTACTCACAAAATCCCTATGCATAGGAAGTGGTTTAGGCTTAAATGTGCTAGTCATATTCTTCATGATGCTCTCTTTATGTTACAATTCTTATCTTTTATGTGAGCATCATTGAAATCATCATGCCTAGCTAGGGGCGTTAAACGATAGCGCTTGTTGGGAGGCAACCCAATTTTATTTTTGTTCCTTGATTTTTGCTCCTGTTTAGTAATAAATAATTCATCTAGCCTCTATTTAGATGTGGTTTTATGCTTTTAATTAGTGTTTGTGCCAAGTAGAACCTTTGGGAAGACTTGGGGAAAGTCTTGTTGATCATGCTGTAAAAAACAGAAACTTTAGCGCTCACGAGAATTGCTGCCATTTTTATTTGGAGAGTGCTATTTAGTTAATTATTTTTTGAGATTATTAATATATACATTCCTCATGTCCAGCAATTTATTTGAGAATTTTATGAATTCCATAAGTATACGTTTGATTCAGATTACTACAGACTGTTCTGTTTTTGACAGATTCTGTTTTCATTGTGTTGTTTGCTTATTTTGATGAATATATGGCTAGTAAAATAGTTTATAAACCATAGAGAAGTTGGAATACAGTAGGTTTAACACCAATATAAATAAAGAATGAGTTCATTACAGTACCTTGAAGTGGTGTTTTGTTTTCTTTCGCTAACGGAGCTTACGAGTTTTCTGTTAAGTTTTGTGTTGTGAAGTTTTCTAGTTTTGGGTAAGGATTCGATGGACTATGGGATAAGGAGTGGCAAGAGCCTAAGCTTGGGGATGCCCAAGGCACCCCAAGGTAATATTCAAGGACAACCAAGAGCCTAAGCTTGGGGATGCCCCGGAAGGCATCCCCTCTTTCGTCTTCGTTCATCGGTAACTTTATTTGGAGCTATATTTTTATTCACCACATGATATGTGTTTTGCTTGGAGCGTCAATTTATTTTGTTAGGATTTGCTTGCTGTTATTTAGAAAAATGTTTTCCATCTTTTATTTCAATAAAAGTGGCATTGATAGCCTTTACTATGCCTATTTTAGAAGTCCACATGTTGCTGTTTGAAAAAAGAAAGTTTACCGCTGTTGCAATAATTCCCTAGAAAAGTCAGAATGTGATAAAATGTTGAAACCTTTTTAATATTAAGCTCTGATAAATTTAATACAGTGGGAATTTTCTTTCATAATTTTTTGAGCTAGGGAAGTATGGATGTTGCTGCATTCTTTACAGACTATCCTGTTTAGGCAGATTGCTGTTATGTTTGCATTCTTTGCATATGTTTGATTCTTTAATAATTCTATTTGAGGATAGGACTATTAAATATGCAGAGGCATTTAGTATGCAATGTTGAATAATAGTTTTAGTGATTTGCTACAGTAGAGTATGATAAGTTTTTGGCAATGGTTTATACTAACTTATCTCACGAGTCCTTGTTGAGTTTTGTGTGGATGAAGCTTTTGAGATTTAGGGAGGCCGTGATATGAGAGGAATTAAGGACACAAAAGCTCAAGTTTGGGGATGCCCAAGGCACCCCAAGATAATATTTCAAGAAGTCTCAAGCACCTAAGCTTGGGGATGCCCCGGTTGGCATCCCACTTTTCTTCTTCAACAACTATCGGTTAGTATCGGTTGATCCTAAGTTTTTGCTTCTTCACATGATGTTTGCTATTCTTAGATGTCATTTTATTTTGCCTTGCTTGCTGTCTGAATAAAATACCAAGATCTGAAATTATTAAATGTTAGAGAGTCTTCACATAGTTTCTTAATTATTCGACTACTCATTGATCTTCACTTATATCTTTTGGAGTAGTTTGTCATTTGCTCTAGTGCTTCACTTATATCTTTTTAGAGCACGGTGGTGGTTTTATTTTATAGAAATAGATGAACTCTCATGTGTCACTTAAATTATTTTGAGAGTCTTAATAGCATGGTAATTTGCTTAAATAATCCTAATATGCTAGGTATACAAAAAGAATAATAAAATTCTCTTATGAGTGTGTTGAATACTATGAGAAGTTTGATGCTTGATAATTGTTTTGAGATATGAAGATGGTGATATTAGAGTCATGCTAGTTGAGTAGTTGTTAATTTGAGAAATACTTGTGTTAAATTTTGTGATTCCCGTAGCATGCACGTATGGTGAACCGTTATGTGATGAAGTCGGAGCTTGATTTATTTATTGATTGTCTTCCTTATGAGTGGCGGTCGGGGACGAGCGATGGTCTTTTCCTACCAATCTATCCCCCTAGGAGCATGCGCGTAATACTTTTCTTTGATAACTTCTAGATTTTTTCAATAAGTATATGAGTTCTTTATGACTAATGTTGAGTCCATGGATTATACACACTTTCCTTCCTTCCACCATTGCTAGCCTCTCTAATACCGCGCACCTTTCGCCGGTATCTTACACCCACCATATACCTTCCTCAAAACAGCCACCATACCTACCTATCATGGCATTTCCATAGCCATTCCGAGATATATTGCCATGCAACTTTCCACCGTTCCGTTTATTATGACACGCTCCATCATTGTCATATTGCTAGCATGATCATGTAGTTGACATCGTATTTGTGGCAAAGCCACCGTTCATAATTCTTTCATACGTGTCACTCATGAGTCATTGCACATCTCGGTACACCGCCGGAGGCATTCATATAGAGTCATATCTTGTTCTAAGTATCGAGTTGTAATTCTTGAGTTGTAAGTAAATAAAAGTGTGATGATCATCATTATTAGAGCATTGTCCCAGTGAGGAAAGGATGATGGAGACAATGATTCCCCCACAAGTCAGGATGAGACTCCGCATTGTCGGTGTCAAAACCGGCGGATCTCGGGTAGGGGGTCCCGAACTGTGCGTCTAGGCCGGATGGTAACAGGAGGCAAGGGACACAAAGTTTTACCCAGGTTAGAGGAGGAAGCACTTGATGCGGCCGACCGGCCACCTCGTGGCCGCGACAGAGATGCCTCTCGGCCCTCCAGTCAAGCCGCACCCCGTACCAAGGCACGGGAATATACGCCGGACTTACGAGATATGTTGGAGGACAAGGCAAGGCAAACAATATCGATCTACGGACCGCATGGGCGCCCCACGGCTCGAGACGGTAACTGTCACACCGACCACAAATTCGGCAGGGCCGAACACAGTAGACAAAGCTCATTGGAGCTACGCCACGATATAGCCCAGTAAAGAGGTGCCGCACACCCACTATGCTTCACAGACGAAATAATGGATCATCAAATCCCCGAGGGTTTCAAACCCGTAAATATCGAATCATATGATGGCACAACAGATCCTGCGGTATGGATAGAGGATTATCTCCTTCATATCCACATGGCCCGTGGTGATGATTTCCACGCCATCAAATACCTCCCACTCAAGCTTAAAGGACCAACTCGGCATTGGCTTAACAACTTGCCAACAGGATCAATCAATTGTTGGGAGGACCTGGAAGCCGCATTCCTCGACAATTTCCAGGGCACTTATGTGCGACCCCCAGACGCCGATGACCTAAGTCACGTAATTCAGCAGCCAGAGGAATCGGCCAGGCAATTCTGGACATGGTTCCTAACAAAGAAAAATCAAATAGTCGACTGTCCGGACGCTGAGGCCCTAGCAGCCTTCAAGCACAATATCCGTGACGAGTGGCTTGCCCGGCACCTTGGACAGGAAAAGCCGAAGTCTATGGCAGCACTCACGACACTCATGACCCGCTTTTGCACGAGAGAAGACAGCTGGCTTGCTCGTAGCAACAATATGACCAAGAACCCCGGTAATTCGGATACCAAGGACAGTAGTGGCAGGTCGCGTCGCAGCAAGTAGAAGCGCCACATTAACGGCGACAATGCTGACGATATGGCAGTTAATGCCGGATTCAGAGGCTCTAAATTCGGTCAGCGGAAAAAGCCATTCAAAAGGAATCCTAGGGGCCCGTCCAGTTTGGACCAAATACTCGACCGCTTGTGCCAGATACATGGCACCCCCGAAAAGCCGGCCAATCACACCAACAGGGATTGTTGGGTTTTCAAGCAGGCAGGCAAGTTAAACGCCGAAAATGAAGACAAGGGGCTGCATAGCAATGACGACGAGGAGCCCCGGCCGCCGAACAACAGTGGACAGAAGGGTTTCCCCCACAAGTGCGGACGGTGAACATGATATACGCAACCCACGTCCCCAAAAGGGAGCGGAAGCGCGCGTTAAGGGACGTATACGCGGTAGAGCCAGTCGCCCCAAAGTTCAACCCATGGTCCTCCTGCCCGATCACCTTTGATCGAAGGGACCATCCCACTAGCATCCGTCATGGCGGATTCACCGCATTGGTTCTAGACCCAATTATTGACGGATTTCATCTCACTAGAGTCCTTATGGACGGCGGCACCAGCCTGAACCTGCTTTACCAGGATACAGTGCGGAAAATGGGCATAGATCCCTCGAGGATTAAGCCCACCAAAACAACCTTTAAAGGCGTAATCTTCGGATCTCCGGATAATTTCCGAAGCGAAGAGTTAATCTTCGACATAGTCCCGTTCCGCAGTGGCTATCACGCATTGCTCGTGTGAACCGCAGTCACCAAGTTCAATGCGGTACCGCACTACGCATACCTTAAGCTCAAGATGCCAGGCCCTCGAGGAGTAATTACAGTCAATGGAAACACCGAACGCTCCCTCCGAACGGAGGAGCACACGGCGGCCCTTGCAGCGGAAGTACAAAGCAACCTCTCCAAGCAGTTCTCCAGTCTGGCCATTAAACGACCGGACACCGTCAAGCGCGCCCGGAGTAACCTACAACAAGACCGCCTGGCACGATCCGAGCAGGCGTAGCAATGCGGCCCCAACCCCAGCCCTCGCAAAAATTCGACACCAGTACTTGACGTACATAACTACGCTCTAGAAATACCATGGGTACAGGGGGAGGGGCACCATCACGGCACGCCCGAAACACGGCTTAAACCGCACCAGGGGCTGCCGATTTTTTAATTTTCTTTTACTTTCAGGACTCCACTCTTCGGAAGGCTTGTTCGGCAGTTCAATTGCCGCACAAATGATGCAAGAACCAGGGAAGCAGACAAGCCACGCCGCATTACGGAACTCCCAGGTGGTCTCTATCACGAGCAGTATACCTGTTTCGCATACTATTCCGTAGCTTGCCCCTGGAATGGACATGTTACATAGTCCAATCTTTTGCTTATCGCATTATTTGTATCATTTTGCTTTGATCGCAGCCCTCTTTAATAAACAGTGCATAGCTTTTGTCTATTTTTGCATTACTCTTTTATATATATATATATGTGTGTGTGTGTGTGTGTTCCTTAACGACATATTGCACCCGTACACTTTGGTACGGCATAAATACGCCAGGGGCTTTAGTACCCCTCAATATGGTGTGAGAAGTCCGAACACTTTAACAAGTGCGGCACCCCGAACTTATAGCATTATATGCATCGGCTCCGAATCATGTCTTGGGTTAATAGTTGGGTTTGACCGGCTCCTATGTTTTGGTGCCTTACGTTCCGCTATATCGGCTAAGGTAGCACTAGGAGAACCACTGCGATTGTGCCCCAGTTGAGCTGGGTTGAGCACCTCAGTGGAGAAAGCTAAAACTGACTGTCATGATGAAGCGAAAGCTGATCACTGTTCGAGAGGTTTTTTCGAGTCCCTAAAGACTTATGCCGCTTAGAGCGAGGAGCCGGCTCTGTCCGGCCAAGGCGTGGATAGCGCCCCGAACTCGGTCTTCCGAATACTAGGGGCTTCGTCGAAATTTAAAATTATAGAATTCTATGGCTAAGTGAGAGCGTTCACGCATTATAGTCCGATTGCCTTGTTCGTTGGACTGAGCGCCTCCTTCGAAGGACCCAAACATGGGAAAAAGAGCGCTCAGGTTTATCCCCGAACACCCCAGCACTAGCGGCACGGGGGCAGAAGCCGGCGACTTGCCATCTCTCAGGATTGATAAACAGCCGCACAGAAGGTAATATTTTAAATTCCAACAGCATTGCTGAGCGCATATGAACAAGTTTTCAGCGCACAGGACAAAACGAGCAAGTTTCACTCAAAAATTACCTCCCTAGCACATTCATCCGCCACAAGGCAGGCACCCTTTAGAACATCCTTATAATAATTCTCGGGCTTGCGATGCTCTTTCCCCGGCGGTGGCCCGTCCTTCACAAGCTTCTCAGCATCCAGCTTGCCCCAGTGCACCTTAGCATGGGCAAGGGCCCTACGGGCACCTTCAATGCAGACGGAGCGCTTGATGACTTCGAGCCTTGGACAGGCCTCCACCAGCCACCGCACCAGCCCGAAATAGCTCCTAGGCAGAGCCCCTCCAAGCCACAACCGAACTATGAGGCCCTTCATGGCCTGTTCGGCCGCCTTGTGGAGCTCGACCAGTTGCTTCAGCTGGTCGCTCAGGGGCACGGGGTGTCCGGCCTCAGCATACTGAGACCAGAACACCTTCTCTGTCGAGCTGCCCTCCTTGGCTTGATAGAATGCGGCGGCATCGGACACACTCCGGCGAAGATCTGTGAACGCTCCTGGAGAGCTCCGGATTCGGGTAAGTAACAAGTAACTCACGTTTATGTGTTTGCTTTGCATATAGAATGCCTTACCTGCCGCTATGTTCTTCACCTCATCCAACTCCTAGAGGGTCTTTTGGGATTCGGCCTTGGCAGACTTGGCATTTTCAATAGCCACCGCGAGCTCGGACGCTCGCGTGTTTGAGTCAAGCTCCAAACTCTCATGTTTTTCCATGAGAGCCTGGAGCTCTTGCCGTACCTTGCCAGCCTCGGCCTCATACTTCTCCCGCTCGGTGTGCTCCGTGGCCGCCCTCTTCTCCGCCTCGACCAACGCTTGCTTAAGGGTCGCCACCTCAGATGTGGCCCCTACAATAGCCACGATAATCCTGTCATTTTTTGCAATTGCACCTCTTTATATATATATTTAAACAAGGTATTTATTACCTTCATTGTCCTCGAGCTGCTTCTTGGCACGCCCGAGCTCTTGCTCGGACCGCTCGAGGTTCTGCTTTAGCGTGTCCACTTCCGCAGTCAGTGCGGCGGATGCAAGCAGAGAAGCCTGCATACGCATATTGACTCATTTTTGTTAGACTCCTGCGAATTTTATTTGATCCTCTATTCGGCTTTTCTTCCCAAATGCCAAACAGAGCATCAGGGGCTACTGTCTATGCGGTAATATTATTTACACATTCTTTACTTACCTCAAAGCCTGTTAAAAGGCTAGTACAAGCTTCAGTCAGTCCGCTCTTGGTGGACTGAACCTTCTGGACCACCGCACTCATAATGGTGCGGTGCTCCTCGTCGATGGAGGCGCCTTGGAGCGCCTCCAACAGATTGTCCGGCGCCTCCGGTTGGACGGGGGTCACCGGCACGGTGGGCTTGCTCCTCTTGGAAGGAGGTCCCCTGCCGGACTCTAGAACCTTTGATGGTTCCGGAGCAGTGTCCGGCCTAGAGCCGGACTTGGAGCCCTGGGGGGTTTCATCCCCTTTACTCCTGGAGTCCGGGAGGTCGCCTTGCGGCGCCTCCGGGACCACCTCCTCCCGGCTTGGAACCTGTTGGGACAACACTTCGGTGTCGTCTGTAGGGCGGGGGGAGGAAGCCGTCGGAAGCGAGTTCACATCCAACAAGTTCAGTGAACCGCTCAACGACGCGTCGAGCCGGTCTTTGGGTGGGCTGCATAAACATATTCGACATAAGGGAAAGCTGTGCAATAAACGAATAATATGAATTACTCTGGTATCCGGATACTTACGATTTTGCCAGGGGCTTGGCCCTGGGCGGCCACTCCTCTCCGCCATCGTCAGCGTTGGTGGAGTAGTCCGGAGGTCTTCTATTGATTTGATAGAAATTCGTTTTTTTCCTGTCTGTATGATTTTGATTTTCGATGAATGAGCCTTTGGTAATGCTTTTATCTCTATTCTATGTCGCAGGCGCCTATCCAGTCTATAAACAAATACTAATGAGAAAATGAAAACTATACTAAACTAAAGAAAACATAGGATAGAGATCCTAAAATCTAAAAAAGGGCATATTAGGGCTATACGGATTCGAACCGTAGACCTTCTCGGTTTTTCCCCTTCTTGGACCCTCCGGCCTCCCCAGAGAGGGCGGCCTTCCTTTTCTTCTCTCCTCCCGCTAGAGGGCGAGAGGTCTCTTCTTCTTCCTCCTCGTCTTCACGGGAGGAATGCGCCTCGGAACCGTCGGATGATGGATCCGACACCTCCTGGCGCCGGGCACTCTTTCGAGTCCCCGTGGCCTTTTTCGCGACCTTCTCCGGCACCACATAGGGTGCCGGAACCAGCAGCTTCGCCAAGCGAGCGTCCGCTGGGCCTTCGGGCAAAGGAGCCGGACAGTTGATCTGTCCGGACGTCACCTGCCAATCCTGTCAAAGGTAAGGGAGCTTAGATCCCGCATGGAGTCAAACTATGAAAACTGATACCCTGTAAAAGGAAAAAACAACTTACTGCATGAGCGTGACGCTGCATACTGAATCCGCGATCCTCGGTAGAGGATGCGGGGGCCTCGGCGCCCTTGAAAATCACCTTCCAGGCATCTTCATACATCGTGTCGAAGAGCCTGCTCAGAGTTTGGTGCCGCGCCGGGTCGAACTTCCACAGGTTGAAAGCCCGTTGTTGACACGGGAGGATCAGGCGGATGAGCATAACCTGGACAACGTTGACAAGTTTGAGCTTCTTGTCCACCAGGGTTTGGATGCATGTTTGGAGTCCGGTCAGCTCTCCTTTTTTACCCCACGACAGGCCCGTCTCCTTCCAGGAGGTGAGCCACGTAGGGGGTATGGATCGAAACACAGGGGCTGCGACCCATTCGGGGTCGCGCGGCTCGGTGATGTAAAACCACCCCGATTGCCACCCCTTCAGGGTCTCCACGAAGGAGCCCTCGAGCCATAAGACGTTGTCCATCTTGCCCACCATGGCGCCTCCGCACTCCGCCTAGTTGCCGCGCACCACCTTCGGCTTGACATTGAAAGTCTTGAGCCATAGGCCGAAATGGGGGCGGATGCGGAGGAAAGCCTCGCACACGACGATAAACGACGAGATGTTGAGGACAAATTTCGGGGCCAGATCATGGAAATCCAGGCCATAGTAGAACATGAGCCCCCGTACAAATGGGTGAAGAGGGAAGCCCAGTCCGCGGACGAAATGGGGGAGGAACACCACCCTCTCATGGGGCCTAGGGGTGGGGATGAGCTGCCCCTTTTCGGGAAGCCAGTACGCAATGTCGTTAGACAAATATCCGGCCTTCCTCAGTTTTTTGATGTGTCCCTCCGTGACGGAGGAGACCATCCACTTGCCTCCTGCTCTGGACATGGCTGGAGAAGGTTGAGGTGGGGAGTCCGGACTTGGGCGCTGGAGCTCGAGTGCGCGAGAATGGATAAGCAAGGGAGGAAGAAGGCGTAGGTGAAAAGGTGGATCCTTATCCCCTTATATGGGTGGACGCAACTACGTGTCCCCACCAGCCTGGTAAAACTCACTTATCTCCAAGTGCCGTAATCAATGGCGTGGTTGGGTTACCCACGCCCGTATTGATAAGAATCCCGGAATAAGGGGACACGATCTCTGCTTTAACAAGACGTGCCAAGGAAATCGCCTCGCATGACGCACTGAGGTGGGATAATGAAACGACTCGGATAAAGGCTTGGCCGTGGTGTGTCACACTACGGAATACGTCAGCAGATTAGATTTGTGTAAATATTATTCTCTCTATGGCAATATGTGGAAACTTATTTTGCAGAGCCGGACACTATCTTTGTGTTCAAAATCTTCTATAAAGTGCTTGGAGGAGGAACCCGCCTTGCAATGCCGAAGACAATCTGCGGGCCGGACTCGTCGTTGTTGAAGCCTGGTTCAGGGGCTACTGAGGGAGTCCTGGATTAGGGGGTGTCCGGATGGCCGGACTATACTTTCAGCCGGACTCCTGGACTATGAAGATACAAGATTGAAGACTTCGTCCCGTGTCCGGAAGGGACTTTCCTTGGCGTGGAAGGCAAGCTTGGCGATACGGATATGCAGATCTCCTACCATTGTAACCGACTTTGTGTAACCCTAACCCTCTCCGGTGTCTATATAAACCAGAGGGTTTTAGTCCGTAGGACAACATACACAACAACAATCATACCATAGGCTAGCTTCCAGGGTTTAGCCTCTCCGATCTCGTGGTAGATCTACTCTTGTACTACCCATATCATCAATATTAATCAAGCATGACATAGGGTTTTACCTCCATCGAGAGGGCCCGAACCTGGGTAAAACTTCGTGTCCCTTGCCTCCTATTACCATCCGGCCTAGACGCACAGTTCGGGACCCCCTACCCGAGATCCGCCGGTATTGACACCGACACTCTGGACGAACATAAATAAATAAAAGAGGCCAAAGAAGCCTAAATAAAAAAAGAGGCCATAAAAAAAGAGAAGGCCCAAATAAAAAAATGAGAGAAAAAGAGAGAAGGGGCAATGCTACTATCCTTTTACCACACTTGTGCTTCAAAGTAGCACCATGATCTTCATGATAGAGAGTCTCCTATGTTGTCACTTTCATATACTTGTGGGAATCTTTCATTATAGAACTTAGCTTGTATATTCCAATGATGGGCTTCCTCAAAATGCCCTAGGTCTTCATCAGCAAGCGAGTTGGATGCACACCCACTAGTTTCTTTTGTTGAGCTTTCATACATTTATAGCTATAGTGTATCCGTTGCATGGCAATCCCTACTCACTCACATTGATATCTATTGATGGGCATCTCCATAGCCCATTGATACGCCTAGTTGATGTGAGACTATCTTCTCCTTTTTGTCTTCTCCACAACCACCATTCTATTCCACCTATAGTGCTATGTCCATGGCTCACGCTCATGTATTGCGTGAAGATTGAAAAAGTTTGAGAACATCAAAAGTATGAAACAATTGCTTGGCTTGTCATCGGGGTTGTGCATGATTTAAATATTTTGTGTGGTGAAGATGGAGCATAGCTAGACTATATGATTTTGTAGGGACTTGGCGAACCAGCATAACTTGTATTACCGCAACCAAATTGAAATATCCCTCCAAGAGATGTCGGATGCGGCTTTGCAGTATAGGCACGTCCTTGGCTGGACCCCAGCTCAGACCCCTGCTAATCCTTGACATCAGTTGTGGTGGGGGGCCCGAGCGGAAAGCGGGGGCAGCCGCCCACTTGGTACTTCTGGGAGCCGTGACGTAAAACCACTCCCGTTGCCATAATTTGGGCACCTCTGGAAAGGAACCTCTCGGCCATGGAGCTCCTGCCATCTTGCCTATTGATGCACCTCCGCACGCTGCTTGTTGCCCCTCGATCATCTTCGGCCTTACTTCAAAAGTCTTGAGCCACAGGCCAAAGTGAGGGGTAACGTGGAGAAAGGCCTCACACACAACAATAAATGTCATGATGTGGAGAAAGGAGTTTGGGGCTAGATCATGGAAATCTAACCCGTAATAGAACATCAAGCCCCTGACGAAAGGATCCAGAGTGAGGCCTAGACCTCGGAGGAAGTGGGAGACGAACACAACATTCTCGTTGGGTTCGGGAGTAGGGACGACCTGCCCTTTAGCAGGCAGCCGATGCGAAACCTCGGCGGTCAGATATCTGGCCTCCCTCAACTTCTTAATGTCCTCTTCCGTAATGGAAGAGGGCATCCATCGGCCTTGAAGGCTGGATCCGGACATGGTTGAAGGTCCGGAGCACCTAACCCGGGCTTTGGGTGTTAGAACTCGAGGCGGGGGAAGGGTTTGGTTGAGCACGGGAGGGAAAAAGCGAAAACCTTGTCCCCTTATAAAGAGGGTGAATATCAAGCGTCCTCTCCATAGCCGTTTAGGACTTACCTATAATCTAGGAGTCCTAGACACGGTTGGGTTACCCACGAACCGCATTAATGAGAATATCGTAATTAGGGGAACACGATCTCCGCTTCGGCAAGACGTGTCAAGGAACCGCCTCGCGTTATGTGTGGAGCGGGATAAGAGAAACGGTTCGAATAATCACTGGGCCATGGCATGATGTCATGTTACCAAAACAAGCTAGCGGATTAGATCTGCGAAAACATTATTCTCTCTACGGTGAAATGTGGAACTTATTTTGCAGGGTCGGACACTATCCTCGTATTCAAATTCTTCTGTGATGTATTCGGAAAAGGAACCCACCTTGCAATGCCGAAGACAATTGCACGCCGGACTCATCGTCATTGAAGCCAGGTTCAGGGGCTACTGTGGGAGTCCTGGATTAGGGGGTCTCCGGACAGCTGGACTATCTCCATTGGCCGGACTGTTAGACTATGAAAATACAAGATTGAAGACTTTGTCTCGTGTCTGGATGGGACTCTACTTGGCGTGGAAGGCAAGCTAGGCAATACGTATATGGATATCTCCTCCTTTGTAACCGACCTTGTGTAACCCTAACCATCTCCGGTGTCTATATAAACCAAAGGGTTTATGTCTGTAGGACAACAATCGCAACATACAATCATACCATTGGCTAGCTTCTAGGGTTTAGCCTCTCTGATCTCGTGGTAGATCTACTCTTGTAACACCCATATCATCAATATCAATCAAGCAGGACGTAGGGTTTTACCTCCATCAAGAGGGCCCGAACCTGGGTAAAACTTCGTGTCCCTTGTCTCCTGTTACCATCCGGCCTAGACGCACAGTTCGGGACCCCCTAACCGAGATCCGCCGGTTTTGACACCGACACGGGGGTTCAGAATATAATACTTAGACAGGCTCATGGTTCTGGACTTTGGGCCACTGGCTGGTGAGCCTGCATGTTTGGGGGCCCATGTGTTCTATCTCGGTGCTTTTCATATTGCAAGCGATCGGTACGGCACTGGTTTTAGATGCTGTCGCAAGGCGAATGCACAAATTTGAATAAAGCACAGCAGTTGTTAGAATGAAATCGAACGACAGTTCCTAACCAGCAATCAGAGTTGTAATTTTATCAAGGATGTACCATGTGATAAATAATACTGTCATACTACTTATACACACAGGATACTTGTTTCACCATGCCAGATTATTACATCAAAATCTCTTGGAGGATAAATCAGTTCGGCAGTTGCGTGCTGCTACTGAAGAATTTCAAAGTTGATTTGGACCAGCTCTCCTTGCCGAGAAAGTTCGATTTTGACATCATCCCCTACCGCAAGATATGATTTAGATTTGAACCTTGACCATCCTTTAGCATCAATCATCATGCGACCACCCTTTGTACTTACAGTATATTGAGTAGGTTCATTCACACCAAGGTTGTGCATGGTAAGAGAAACTTGGCCACGGTCGCCCGGATTATTGAACGACTCCCTTGTTGCGCTAGGAATTCTCTGTTTGCAAATAAGAAGACATACACAAACAGTTAGATCAACACAGTGAATCATGTGAAACAACACGGAAAGAAAAAAAAACGAAGAACTTGGGCAGCCAATGCTTACCAAGAAGGTGGACATGTTGGTTTTTGTAAGGACTTTGGTATATGAAGTGCGAACTGCAGCCCAGTCTGTTGCCGGTGCAACTGCTGGTTCCATTGTCGCTGCACGGGCCGGAGTAGATGCAAGTGCAAGTGTTGGTGCAGGTGCCGAAGCCATTGCTGGTGCCCGTGCCGGTGCGACTGGTAGTGCTGCCGCTGCTACCGGAGATGGTGCTCCTTGTAGAGCTGGTGCCGGTGTCGATGCCCGATCCTCTGGTAGATTAGCCTGATCCGCTGACACAGTCGGTGCCCAATCCTCAGCTGGATCAGACTGTGTTGCTGCCGCTGTCAGTGCTAGAGCAATTACCGGTGCTCGATCCGTTGCTGAAGGTGGTACCGATGTGCGAGACAGCAGCGATCGTGTCTGGTCTGCTACGATCAGCTTTCTTACTTGACTAGGCTCCGTGACCCTGATCCATTATTTTTCTTCATTTCTTTTAAACGCGAGAAGGACTAATTATGGTGTGTTTGTTAAACCGAACTGCAGTTCATCATAGGGATTCAACTTGTACTCAGACAACAAACTGATCCAATTTTCTCCAGTAATATAAGTGATGGACAGTGCCTTCGTTAGTGACACGACATAAGAAGTGAAACCTGCAAAAATATCCATTGTAGAGCAAACCAAATGGTTTATTCTGTGATAAATGTCACATGGAAAAACCTGCATCGTAAAATTGTAGCAAAAGAAAGAAATCATGACATTAAATTAATAAGATTTAGACAGTAAATCTATAAGATTTACTTGATGTGACACGAGTGAATCCTTACCAGGAAATCACTATGTTGAAGTACTAAACAGAAGATTGATTGTCTAACTACGCATGGCATGCAGGGCCCCCACTTAATCCCACAAGCAGGACAGTACAAAGGCCGTGGCAAATCGCATGGACCGAACATCCATGGGACTAGAAATCCTGGTGGGTGCGACAAACCCTGCAATGCATACAGATATTGGAGTGTAACCATAATTGATAAATAGTCCTCACAAAAAAGATGATCTGGATACTTCAAAATACACAGACTGAATTGAGTGGACAGACATTAACATAGACTGTCCTCAGGATTCACTACACACCAAAAGCGATAGTACTAAGCAATATAGGGTTCACAAACACAAATCAAGTACTCAACAATAGTACTTACTACAGACAAGCAAAGTTGCACTAATTAAACTCTGCAGACTATTTCTTGCCACCGACCACGGGATGAACCCCGCATGACTGACTAGGCCATGGACTTCGTGAGAGATGTCTACCTACACCATCACTATCTCTTCAACCTTAGAGAACCTAACAGAGTGATCTTTCCACTCATAAACACGACGATGAAGATAGGCTGCATCATATTTGTCGGGAAGCTTTACAAGAACCACACCCTTCGTAATGGAAGGCATAGCCAGGAAATTGTTGTTGTCAAGTACAACCTCGAGAACACGCCTGGCAACAATGCTATAGGAAAACACTAGTTCAGGACACGTGGAGACTAGGAAACAACAACTGGATAGTTTAGCAGTAGAACTCATCCTCAGGTCTTCCAGTTCACATGACATGACTTTGAGAACTTCATCTCCACCGCGGACCTGGTTCTAATTCAAACAGAAACCAGATATTTTATTACTACCTCCATTTAGAAGTATAAGATGATTTTTGATATTTTACTCCATATATGACTACATATACGCACAAAAACGAGTGAACAAAGACATGAGAGCAGAGGGATTACTTGCAATATCCATAACACAAGTTATTGGGGCAAATATACCCTCTTCAAAGGTAGCATTGATGTTCATAAAGTAGTTAAAAGTAATCTATAAGGAATCAGTGTCAACCTCTTGCATGTTTTGGTCAAAAGAGGAATTTAGAATCGTCATTTGGCACACAAAAATCACATGCAAGATCACCCAAAAAGTTGTACTACTAGTACCAGTACTGCGTGTTAGATGAAAAAACACGATCAAGATCGAGAAAAAGATCATCAAGAAGAGATATTACCTGGACTTGCTTAATGAGGGATCCCGGAGAGGGGGGCTTAGACAGGGCAATGGCCTCGAGCTTGTCTGCGGCAGTCTCGGCGGGGTGCTTGTGCTTCTTCGTACCATGAGCCTCGACGGTTTTGTCCAGAGCCATAGACATCACTTCGGCCGGTGCTCCAGCGTCCATCAAGAAATTGTCAAATAGAAATAGAAATAAAAGAAACCATAATCACAAACCCAAAAGAAGAACAGAGAGGGAGTTATGGGATCAGTCTTGGGGTTGCAAGACCGGGCCTTGGCCAGAATCAACACCATTGATGCGCTCACCTTTCCTTCTTTGGGAGATAAGAACAATGGCAGAAGTAGGTCGGGGGTTTTCTTGAAGAAATGAGGAACAAGATGAGGGAGAAGCGAGTGGGGCTTTTCTTCAAGAGAGGAAGTTGAGAGAGAAGAGTGAGATGATGGTTGCTTCATCCATCCAACGTACTGCTGGAAAGGAGGGGTTTTGTGATTTGACAGCTCATTGGGCATTACTATGGCGCTTCGATCGGTGTAGTCTACCGTGCAGTTGGGCACTCTACTACAGAGTAATTTAGTGCATGGCTGGTGGACCCCGATGCTGGTTGTCCCACACGTCGACGAAAGTGAGTAGCAAGGTTCCCGATGACCGTCGAAGAGGATCCGCATGGTAGAGCGTGTCCATTGTTTTTCTGAAGAAAAAAATGATTACAGCAAGCGTTTCCACTCTTACGATGGAGGAGTGCGAAACACGGCAACCACTTGAACATACACAATGCTCCTACTACTAGGCATGTGCAGTGGTTCATACGTTAGTACTACTTAATATTGTTGCTAGTGTAGTAAGATATGATGATAACAAATGATGTTGTGTGCATGTCAACTATATGAACAGTAATGTAACATAGTACCGCTTTTTCGACTGTCCGGTCGAGAATGAACGGTGAGATCGATGTTAACAAAACTAGGTCTGAAGCGCATAGAGAGTATGATGCTACAATACTCCACGAAACATGAACCATATGAAGCACGGATCAGTGTTAGGCAGGGTGTATGAAGGGTGCACGGGATGGGAGCAAAAGTTCCCTTCTCGACCCACTTTTGGGTGTATGGTAGAGTGCATGAAGGGTGCATGAGTCCACACTAGTAGGTTAACACAAATACACAAAGAGGGAACAACTATATTGAGATGAGAATGCAACCAAACACACCCACACGCTTTGTGCTACAGTGCCCGATCTACACCGTATGAGTTTGATCCAACGGTCATGTTGCGCCGAGACATGGACATGGCCATGTAGAGGACGCCTAAACACCACCGAAGTCCCTCTTCTTCTCGAGGCGCACGACGTTGGTGATGCAGGGTGAAACCGCCCGCAGAGCCCGCTCCTGGTCGACGGGAGCTAGCTCGTCAAAGACGGCGTCCAATGGAACGAATGGATTCCGGTGACGGAGCCCTGAGAGGATCTGCCTGGCAACAACAACGGCAGCCTGCAACACCTCCTTGTGCAGCTCCGCCCCCACCATCGCGCGGAGACGGCTCAGCTCCTCGGAGATATAGGTGAAGAAGGAGACCAGGTAAGGAAGCCGCAGCTCATTGAATTCGATGGGGTGGTCGAACGGGTTTTGCCCAACGACCGGCATGGTCACGCTGGCACGACGGTAGGCATCGCGTAGCCGCAACACGTGCGTGGCAACTTGGTCCATCAAGTGGCTGAGGTGATCCTGGAGCTCGTCACGATCGGCCCGCTCGCACTCCAGCCGGCTCCCCTGACGACCTATCATATCTCCCGCTTTCTGCAGCAACGCCGCCGACGCCTCAAGCATCTTTGTGGTGGACGTCTGCCGCTTTTGAAGCTCCATGAACTCCCGCACATAACGGAGGAGCATGGCACTCCTCTCCTCCTTGAGCTCACGGAGCTCCACGTCCTTGGCCCTGAGCTCCGCATCCTTGGCCTGGAGCTCCTGTGTCAGGCGCCTCACCTCAGACTCCATGATCTGCTGCGCTGCCATGGCACCAGGTAGAAACAATGGGGAGAGGAAGCAAAGGGGGCGAAACGGCTGAAAGGCAATGCAATCTACGGGAAGGCGTAGGGAGCCAGCCGAGGAGCAGGGTGAATCTTTTGGATTTCACCATGGGAAAACACCAGTCGATGACTTTTCACATCAGCGAGCAGTGGGTTTTACAGGCGGAGTCATCATGACTAAATTGCTGCGCGCCTGCTCCCGTGAATAAAAAAAATAAAAAATCCCGCCGCGCCTGCCGCACCGAAACACCAGAGCAACACTGCGGTGGATATTTAAATTTACCTGCCGGCAAGGAGGTAAAAAAATGGGGTGAAAAAACAAATGTGGCCAACTAGCTAGCCACGGTGCTTCACTGATGTGCTCGGCGGGAAAGGTGGTCTTTCGTGATTTGACGACTCATTTACTTTCTTCGGCGCTACGACCGAGGAGGACCCAGAAAACGCGCAGTATGGCGTCCCACGTCTCAGCAAGAATATATGTGTGCACCACCCTGGAGGGCCCCGAAACCGCGTAGTAGGGTGTGCCACGTCTCGGCACGGAGGAAAAATGTGCGTGTAAAAATATACTGTATCAGACGTAGTACCTATGGTTCGACCTCGGGACCCAGCCAGTCGGTCGAAAACACCCCACTAGCCACACAGCTTCATCATGCTAACATGGCACGGAGGATAGGTGTGGTTAGCTCCGTCTCTACCAGCCACAACGTCTCTTGTTCTAGGCGATTCTTCTATTTTCCAAGCTTTTTTTAGTTATAATAACACCACGGCAAGCTAGTGCCGCTCTTCGTGTGTGCCCGTGCATCTAAAGGCGAGGAGAAAGAGATCACAGACCTGGGAGCCACCAGTAAGTGGGACAACGGTCATGCACGTGTTGACGAGCCACTCCCTCAACTCTACTCAACGTAATACTTTATAAAATCAAGTTATGGGACAAATCCAACAACCGTTGTTGTTTCACGCTATCAACTTACGCTTTGTAGTCCAGGTTGCCAGTTTGAATCTCGTCTTTCATATTTGTTAGTTTTAGGTCCAAATTTGATAATTGACAAGTGGGACCCCCATGTGTTGTTCCGATATTCCAGTGAAGGATGGTTTTTTGAACAAACACTTTGCGCAGTTAGACAAGTAACGACACAAGTTACACATATTTTGCAAGTTCACGAACAAAAATGACAGCGGCATAGAATATCACATCCACCCCGCAGCTTAGATGCTATGGTGATACAAGTTTTTTCATCGTTGGAACTGAGATCCAATGGCTTGGGAGTAGTCTTTGTAATTATGCGCAATTTCCAAACTCTCTAAGGTTTTTTTGCAAATAAAACATTTAGGCCTCGTGTGTGCTGCTGCATCTTGGATCCAATGGCTCCCCGTTGCTCATATTAGGTGCTCCCCGTAGCTTAATTAGCCGCTACGGTGATACAAGCATCTAGGTTGTATGATCTGTGATCAGATGCCACATGCGTAGTACTTGTACTTTCTGTGCAATTCCCAAACTCTCTTAGGCGTATATTGCAAAAACATTCAAACCTTCTACTGTGAGCCGTTAGATCTCCGTGAACTCGTATCACCATAGAATCTATGGTGCGGGAGCACCTCATATTCTCTAGTGCGAGAAAACATCAGGTGCTCTCGCAGCTTGGATGCTACGGTGATACGAGCTTCGTGGTCGTTTGATCTGAGATCCAATGGCATCTGAGCAGTCTTTGTGCTTGTAAGCAGTGGCCGAACTCTTTGTGGGCTTTTTTTGCAAAAAAACATTCGAACCACCCAGGAGTTGTTGGGTCACAAATCCAACAGCTCCGAAGAGCTTGTATCACCAAAGCAAGTAAGGTGTGGTAGCACATGATATTCTTACATACAGGAGAATATGATGTCCTCCTTCATCTTAGATGCTACGGTGATACGAGCTCCGAGGTCGTTGGATATGGGATCCAAGGGCATCTGAGTAGTTTTTGTACAAAATTGTGTGCAATTCTCAAACTCATTAAGGTTTTCCTGTAAAAATATTAAGACAGCCTGTGAGCTACCATATCTCAAATCTACAAGCTCCAAGCAACTCGTATCAGCATATAGCATCTAAGGTGTGGGGGGACATGATATTCTCCTGGGGAGGAGGGGGGGGTGCAGAACCAATCGGTGTTTGGGAGGGTGGGGGCAAATATAATCTAAACAATGCTAAACACAGCTTCACAATTTTATCTAAGGTCGAGGGGTTAACCCCTGACAATCTACATAGCTCCGCCTAAACACAACATTTGCATGTACTGTAGTACTAGACTTAATATTCATGTTTCAGTTTCATGTTCATTTTAAATATTGAATTGAGGACCATGCATGTCTTACATTTTACTCCCTTCATTCCTAAATATTAGGCCTTCTTTGGTTCATAGGGTTGGAAAATCGTAGGAATAGGAAAGTCATAGGAAATGAGATGACATGTATCTCAAATCCTATGAGTAGGAATAAGAAAGGAGATGCCCTTTGATCACATCATAGGATTTTTTTCCATTAAGTCTAGGCTAATGTTTATTTTCCCATGAAATGTGGAGGATGGGAAGAATTCCTTCATAGGAATAGGATTCTATTCCTACAAGCCAAAGGGCTCTAAAGGAATTTTCCCTATAGAAATCCTATCCTATGAAATTCCTACAAGGTTCCTCTAAACCAAAGGAGGCCTTAGTCTTTTTAAAGATTTCAAATGGACTGCCACATACGGATGTATATAGACATATTTTAGAGTGTAGATTCACTCATTTTTCTTCGTATGTAGTCACTTGTTGAAATCTCTAAAAGACTAATATTTAGGAATAGAAGGAGTATTTTTGAATTCGTGTCATACATGCATGGTTTGAAAAAATAGATGCACTATACTTATTGGATTGTTGTTGTGTTCGTGTGTGTGTTCGTGTGTGTGTGTGGTCATATGCTTGATACATACAAAGTTTTCTCACCACCACACCGTTCATCTTTTAAATTTGAATTTGCAATGAAAAACTTACTAGGGATACCATGAAATGTGAAATCCACATTGAGATCACTATATCACAAAATCACTCTAATTCAAGAACTCGTCATAAATAAATTACCATGTTGAGATTACTATTTGCAAGGAAAATACGGGCATTGTAATACACATAGATTCGTTCGGCAATTTAAAAGATTCCTTTCGTATTCTCGAATGGTAGGACCCAATGGCGTACCAGCCAGACCTTGGCTCGTGTTGATCCTAAAAAAAGAGAAAAAACGGGCTCGTGTCCTTCTGGTGGCATGCGTGGTACGCACATTAGCCAACCCCAACCAGTCGAGCCTCCGCGTTTCAAGTTGAAATATCTGGCGGCCAGAATTCTAGCCCTAGGAAATTCCCCTCATGTCCCCTGTCCATAATGACTACCGATGAACAATGGAGGGATGCTTTAGTAACTAGACAATGTTACCTACCATGCCGAGCATGGTTCAGTTCCCTCGGTCGCCGCTACCCAAGGTCACCCGTCAACTGCATTGCCTAGTACTAATAGGAGTACTACACCAGGATAAGCACAGAATTGAGCCCCTTTGTTCGTGCCTAGTACTTAGTTAATATATAAGGCAATGCACAGGTACGGAGGGATTATCCTTTTACTCGACATATATAACTTGTCTAAAGTCTAACGAAGCAAAATGTTTGACCAAATCCTTTCTTAAGAAATACATCAGGAAAGATGTATTGCTTGAAAATTTATTGCACGATGTAGGTTATGATATTGTTTCGAATCCTGGATTTTAAATTTCAGAAAATCCAAAAGTGACCAGAAATTCATGAAACCGAGCTTGGTCACGTGATATGGCACACATATTCCTACGTGATTGTTTCTTCAATTTGAGACAAGCTGCTTATGAGAAGTTGCACAAATGACGAGCCAAGGTATTTTGGAACAAAAACCTGTCACGTTAAGGTGAACGCTTTCATTATTAAAACCGTGGGCGTTTATGTGCCGCCACGAGTCGCGCTTCTCATCGGTAGGTGCCGTCCGAGCAAGCGTGTGAGTCGACGGGATGCATGCGAGCAAACCACTGTGTCGACTGACAGGGAGGCGTGCGAGCAGACCGCTGCGTCGACAGACAGGGAGGCGTGCGAGCAGACGGCCGCGCAGGCTCACCGGGAGGCGAGCCCTTTGACCAGGCTCCGCCGCGCACCTTTTTCCCAACTGCTCCCACTTTTAATGTCGCTGACACCGCAGTTTAAAATCAACCCTGCAATACCCATTATTGCTACACTCTTCTCTCTTCCTCTCCGATTCTCCTGTCGTCTACCTCCAACCAGCCCGACCTAACCGTATGCCATGCCGCATCATGATGGTCTACCCTCAATCTTCCAGTTTCCTGAGGAAGACACCCTGCCGGAGTCTCAAGAACATAAGGAGCTTTGGGACGAGCTTGAACCAACCTTGCGGGAAGACACCGCGCCTGTCCCTGCTCCTGTTTCGGCTCCCGTCGCCCCGACTACGCCAGCACCCATCCCCATGGCATTGATGGGCTGGGAGCCGCACATTGTCGCCACGGGGTTCCATGAGGTCCTTGTCGACTTTCACGCGCCCGTGCACCTGCCAGCGCATGCGCCTGCGCATGCACTGACATGCGTGCCTGTGCCGGTGCCCGTTCACATGAATGTCTCCGCCGCATCGTTTCCAGCGCCCCCCTCAGCGGCATGGATGGCCGCCATCGACCGCTTCCTTGCACCAACGCCAGTCGCCTCCTCCCGCTAGTTGACTCGCTCCTGGAGACCGAAGTCCACAACATTGTGGCCTTCCTTGAAGCTAGAGCCAACGTCCAGGAGTACACCAACAATAGCGCAAGACGCCGCCGTTGCCGTCGGCAAGTGGCTCGACGACACACAAAGCACGTCAGAAGAGCCGCTTCCCACCGCAAGACGCCCTCGCTGCCGCCGCGTAATCTAAATTTTCCATGAAAAACGTTCGGATTGCCATGCTTAAAATCAGAACGTTTATATTTTCGTTTGTTTTAGATCGATTTTCGTATGAATGTAAAATCGGAGTCAGACCGAATGAAATCTATGGTTTGATCGATTGAATGTTCTGCTAGAGCCGTATCAAATTAAATATAAAACGTCATCAAGCCACATATATTCCTTCTCATCCAAAGACCTAGACTGCTACAATGTCGAGCGCTCAACACGTTTAGCGTGCAGTTAATTTCATGCCAAAAATAGTGCTAATCACATAACAATAAGCAAATAATATCCTACTTAATATCCGCATGCACTTAATATACTTCCAAATTAATATGCATTGCACGTACACATTGACTAGTACTACTAGTATGTGAAACTGGTGTCGTAACTTGTGAACACGTCCAGATATGGTCAACGGCAACATCGCCCGTGAGTTCTTCGTGTTTGCCCGTGCGTCTAAACGCAGAAGGGGAGGAGAGATAGAGTACCCATGGAACCCGCCAGTAAGTGAAGGCGAATAATACGTGCTAACGAGCCTGTCGCACTAATGTACTAAAAATAATATTACATGTTATCCATTAAATAGGTTGTGGTAATATAAAAACATTATATGAACAAGGGGGGTACAACAAACATTGCTGTTCTACGTATGTTGCCTATTGACATGTGGCTTGAAGGCCCTGGTCGCATGTTCGATCCTTGTCCTTTATTTTTTAATTTGTATATGGGTCCAAATTTGTTTCATGACGGGTGGGCCCCTTGGTGTGTAGTTTGTAGGACTTTAATTTGTGGGTCGAAATTTGTTCCATTCCAGGTGGACTATCGGTGTGTAGTTTTGTAGCTTATTTGTAATAATTAAAGAGCAAAACAAAGTTTTCTTGCAATAATACCATGGTGCGACATTGAAGGCGAGAAAGGACGTGCGAGGGAGCGATGACCGAGCCAGAGGGAAATCAATTGGGGGAGGTGCGGGGGTTGCAACGGTGTTCGGAGTAGTTGTGGGCCGAATGCTACAGAAGTATAATCTAAACCCATCAGAATAAATGCCGACACAAATTAATCCAAGGTTGGAGTCTCCCTCGCAATGTAAATAGTTTCGGCTTTGCGAGGGATGTAGAGGTAGCTTCAATGTGTGGAAGATACGGCGTGAGAAAGCGAGGTCAATCGAGAGACATATCAATAGAGAGACAAAGTGAGTGTGGTCCGACATTCATTGAATATATATATATATATGCTCTAGAGAGATATTGTCGGATTGAGCTTTTGGGAAGGGTGAGGGCTGTAAGATAGAGCTTGAGAGATGATCGAGTCACAGACATGTAGATATATTTTGTGCGTGGGAGGAAGCAAGGTCAATCGATTACATATATAAAGGGAGAGAGATTGAGCGAGTGTGGGTCGTCGTGTGATCGAAAGAGTGAGATGGGTTGGAGAGAGTGACCTAGATAGACAATGTGCGTGAGAGAGTATACAATATGAATATGTCGAATTGGGATCAAACATGGAGATATATTGTTTGTATCCAAGAAAGAGCGAGGTCAATCAAGACATACAAAGAGAGAGAGAGAAAGAGAGAGAGAGATCAAGAGAGAGAGAGATGGAGGGTGAGAGCGAAAGGGAGAGAGAGAGAGAGAGATTGAGCGAGCGTAGCCTGCCATGAGGTCGAAAGAGTGGGGGCGGCTTGGATGGACTGACTTAGATAGACAATCTACGTGAGAGAGTATAGAGTGTGTCGATCGAGGCCTGAACAGGGAGATATATCATTTGTCTGTGAAAGAAAACGGGGTTAATCGAGAGTCACATAAAGAGAGCGAGATTGAGTGAGTGTGGCCCGCCGTGCGGAAGAAAGAGTGAGGCAGTCTCGAGGGAGTGACCTAGATAGACAACGTGCGTGCGTGCGCACGAGAGGTTGGGGGGCTAGATAGGAAATGCATGTATCTAGCGAGAGAGGGTGAGAGGGAGAGGGAGAGAGAGGGAGAGCTCGGCATGGGGTGAAATGGCGGGTGTGTGAGGTAGATACATTTGGTAACAGAGTGGAAAAAGGGGGTTGTGTATTGAGAGAGTTAGAGATCGAAACATGCAGAGAAAGAATGAACGTGTATCGGAAACCGATAGCTTCCTAAGGTGGTTAGGAGAGGAAGATTGACTGATACATGAGGTATGTAGCGTGTGTGCCGAGGGGGGGAGGGGCTAAAGACAACATTTGAATGTAGATAGTACGAGACTTAATATCGATGTTTCAATTCCATGTACATCATAAGATTTGAGCTGAGAACCATGCATATGGGTAATTATTTCGAATTCGTGCCATATTAGGTTTGGAAAAGTTGACCTTGACTCGATTGTTGTGATATTTTGTGGTCATATGTTTGAATCCATCCAAAGTTTTCTCACCACCATGGTGTTCATCATATACATATGAATTTGTATTAAAAAGTAGCGTGGATACCGTGAAATGCGAAATCCACGTTAGAATTGGAGATTGCTATGTGACACACACTCTAATTCAAATAACTAATTATGTGACACACACTCTAATCCACGTTAGTGTGGATATCGTTTCGATTTTTTTGTCAAATAACTCCTCATTAATTACTATATAGTATCTCGTTTCGAATGACTAATTATTTGCAAGGAAAACACGTGCATGGTAATACATACAGATTCGTTTGCAAATGAAAGAAGATTCGTTTGCATTCTCAAATGTAGGCGCACCAGGCAGACTAGGGTCGTGTCGTGGTGGTCGCGTGTGTCGTACGGACGCTTAGCACCCAACCACCCACCCCCTCCCTCCCCTCCCCCCAAAAAAGAACGATGACAAAATAAGTTTGCGCTTCCATGTTTCAGATTGAAATATCTGGCGGCCCCAATTCCAACCCTGCAAAATCTCCCTTCTCTACCGTCCCCTTTCGCGCTCAGATTGCTCAAATCCCTAATTCATCGCCAACCCAAGCAAAGTTTGAATCACCCCTCGTCTCGTCTCTTTCCCAACCTCTGTGCCGGACGACGACGATGAAGACGATGGCCGCGCTTCACCACCGCACCAGAGCTGCCTCATCTATGCCCTCGTCCACCGCACCAGGTGGTCCACCGACAACGTCGGCCGCCGCAACCGACGCACCTCACAGACACCGACTTCCTCGGCATTAGGTGCACTTCACCGACGCCGTCTCCCACCTCACCAGGGCTACTTCACCGAGCACATCGTCGCACCTCCGCCCCCCGTGGCCGTTGGGGCTTCACCAACGGTCTCGTCCACCGCGTCGTAGCGCTCTGCTGCCACTTAAGAGCTGCATCCGTGCGTGGCCAGCCAACGCCAGCGCATCACCCTCAACAACTCTAAAGTGACCCGCACTCTAGCTAGGCGGCTATGCCCAAATGCCGGCCCGAACTGGGTATCCACACATCACTCCCTTGTGCACTGTTCTGAAGATGTTTGGATATCCTTTCACTGCTCTCTTAGCTTACACGCCTATGCAACTCTGACTTTAACTCTTGTTTCTTATGGAGGTATCATCTGAAACAAGCAAAACCATTTTTAGCGAAGCATGACGGTGCTACGGGATCTGGTACACATCCTGCACACCCGTATAACCTTGTAAGTATCTGTCCTTCGGTACAATAGCAAGGTGGATTCCTCTTATTTGATCAACCATTCGCCGCGTCAAAAATGCAGAGGGGGATGCAAGGAGCACAAGGCCTGCACATGCAAGCATGTGGTAACATGGACTTGTACATGGAACATCCCAAGCGCAAGCAGAGCTGCAGTGAGCCTGTACAACGAGCTAGCGTAAGTCCCTGCATTTCATTTAATTTGTATTGGCTTGCGTGTATGATTTGTGTGCAGTGGCCGATCCATGAATTCAAGTTACCATGGGAGAACATTTAACTTAAAAAATACGAAGGCACTTGCACTCCGTAAATCAACATAACTTGAGAAATGTGAAGCTACATGCACTTTGAAAACCAGCTAATGATCCAAAGTAGTTCAGATTATAAAACACTAAATGATGCAAGCACCAAAAAACACAAAATGCAACATGGTGTACAAGGACTACTAACATGGTCTGTACCTGCTTGAATTATTCGTTCTCTGGCCGAAAATATCGAAGTGTAATTGCACCTATAACCAGTGCACAAACTACATATCAATATATCTATCCTGCACAAGTATGCCAATAGTTTCAAACAACAGATTAGAAAAGTATTTATGCTACGTTCTCATGATACGAGGACTTTCTGGTAGATGGTCTCGACGTTTCCTCAAGCCATGAAAATATACTATAATTTGCTTGTCATCAATGCCTGCAAATCTCTATGTCTCTCTCAACATGGCAGATCATCATTAGACACTAAATCCTTTAATGGGAGCTTGCAAAATGCTTGCATTATATCCCTCATTAGACAATATATGTTCATCACCAGGAGCATGTAAAATGTTTGCATCAAATCCTTCATTAGCAATCTGTTCATTAGAGACTTCAGGCTCAAGAACAACATGGGCTTGTATGTTTGCACCGGAAACTTGATTAGATACATCAGGTTCAGTCAGTTCAGTATTGATTGGGGGAGTTACAAAATAAGTAGAAATTGGTTTCATTTTCTGTCACGCCCAATATGCGATACTATCCTAAAGAGACTCGAAGGTCCCACCAAGGATAGAACCGCATATTGACACGCTTTTACAAGGTGGATATCATTACATCAACATTACATAATAGATTGGGATAGATACAAGGCATACAAATGCCGCAAGAATACATCAATACAACATACATAAAATCAACATCCGACTATGGATGAAACACAAATAGAAGCTCAAACGACATCCACCCTGCTAGCCCAGGCTGCCGACCAGAAACCTATCCCTCGAACAAAGAAGAAGTGGAACAAGAACTCCAAAGCAATAAACATCGCTCTCACATCATGATCATCGCATTACCTGTACCTGCAACTGTTGGTGTAGTAATATGTGAGCCACGAGGACTCAGCAATCCCATTACCATGGGTATCAAGACTATCAAAGCTTAATGGGTAAGGAAGGGGTAAAGTGGTGAGGTTGCAGCAGCGACTAAGCAAAGTATGGTGGCTAACTTATGAATACAAGAATCATATGAGAAACTACGCAATGGTCGCCAACTAGTAACGATTAAGAAGTGATCCTGAACTACTCGTGGTCAAATATAACCCAACCATGTTCTCTTCTCGAACTTCCCTGAAAAGAGACCATCACGGTTACGCAATGTTGTTGGTGTATTTTAATTGAGTTCACTTCAAGTATTCTACAACTAGATATTAACAAATTCCCATCTGCCACATAACCGCGGGCATGACTCTCGAAAGTTTAAACCCTGCAGGGTGTCCCAACTTAGCCCATGACAAGATCACGATCCGTGGATATAGTCCTCCATCGCGGGACACCCGATCAGAATCGGAATTCCAGTGCACAAGACATTTTGACAAAGGTAAAACAAAACCAGCAAGACTGCCCGAATGTGCCGACAAATCCCGATAGGAGCAGCACATATCTCGTTCTCAGGGCACACTCGGGTGAGACATCCTACGAGTAAAACCAACCCTCAAGTTTCCCCGAGGTGGCCCCGCGGTCTGCTCGGTTTGGACCAACACTCAGAGGAGCATTGGTCCAGGGGGGGGCTAATAAAAAATCCACGGGGGCCGGCAAGTCCCTATGGAAGGTGTAGGTGACGAGGCAAATGGTAAAACCAATGTTGGGCCTTGCCGGAAGAGTTTTATTCAAAGCGAACTGTCAAGAGGGTCCCATACCCCTCATCGTGTTAGGGACGCAAAATCAAGGAACATAACACCGGTATGACGGAAACTAGGGCGGCAAGAGTGGAACAAAACAACAGGCATAAGGCCGAGCCTTCCACCCTTTACCAAGTATATAGATGCATTAATTAAATAAGAGATATTGTGATATCCCAACAAAGATCATGATATCTATGTTCCAACATGGAACAACCTGCAACTACACCTGCAACTAGCAACACTATAAGAGGGGCTGAGCAAAGTGGTAACATAGCCAAACAACGGTTTGCTAGGAAGGGTGAAAAGGTTAGAGGTTTTCATGGCAATTTGGGAGGCTTGATAAACAAGTGGTAGGTTGTGCGACATAGCGATAGAGCGAACAACTAGCATAGCAAAGATAGTACTGAGATCCAAGGTGACGGTCATCTTGCCTGAAATCCCACTAGGAAGAAGAACGAGTCCATGAAGAAGATGAAGCCATGAAGACGAACGAATCCTCACAATCGCAACGAAACAGGAACTATCGAGAAGGAGCACAACCGGAAAGAAGCAAACAACATGGTAAAAACACAACACATAAACAAGACATGATGCTCAACCAAGTAGGATGCATGACAAGTCTATATGATGCTAATCATGTCTAAAGATGATGCATACAAGAGCAACACATCAAAGCAAGTTTAAATGAGGCCGGAAGCAACATATAACAATTCTGGTAAGTCCTCATATGCAATTTCGAAATTGGTCCAGATCTGATTAGAACACAATGTTGAAGTTGTTAAACATCAAGTTAAAATGCACCAAGATGATCTACACGGTTTTCTAGTCAAGTTACATATAAGGTTCGTTTAATTCAGAGCTACGACTTAAGAAGATATGAGCAAACCAAGTTAAACATGGCATTGATGCAAAATGCATTCAAACAACATCACAATCACTCCAAAACATGGATGAAAGAAGGAAACATGAAACTACATGAAAAACTAAGCAAGTTTCATATAGAGCATGCTCAAAACGGAGCAACGGTTCAACACATACACTCCAAACAAGATTCAAACACAATCTGCCCAAAACAGCAACTAAGCACTTTGCAATCAAGGAAACAACATGCTACAGGAATCATAAGGACACAAACTTGACACGCAATCAAAGTACAGATAACATGCTTCAAATAACATTTAAAGTTCAGGTGCATAGGCATCAAGATTAATCCAAGATGATCAATGCAAAAGGCAACTTAATAACACAGATTATGACTTAGTGAAAAACACGGCATACATGTGAGCAGAAATAACATATTGACATGTTGGAGGCATGAATTAAAGAAGACGTAGTACAAGAACCTAACAAGCAAGAGCATGGCACTAAAGTACAGGTTAAACATGTCAAAACATTATTACTAAGCATCTCCATATGACCCATAGATCAATGGCAATCAACAAGACAAGATGCAATAAGATACAAGATGATTCTCAGACTTAGAAGAAATCTGGGAATGCAAAACATAACATTATGATGCTGACTTTGTAGGCACATAACAACAATCATAGCAACTTTAATAAACATGCAAAAGGCAAGGACATGTATTAGACATGATATAATTCAAACCATGTAAGAGGAGCATCACCAAAAGAGGCATAGATCAATCAATATCAAGCTCACAACATGGCATCATGAAGTTAACAGAAATCTAGAACATCATATAGGCATGTTCATGGCAACGAAAGCATATGCTACATGACATGTATGGGGCATAAAGAGGTATGGAATGAAAGAGCATAACATGGACATCAAAACACCCTTAATGAAGTTTGCCGAAAGATGCATGGAAAATGATGTGGCACCCATCAAACATGGAAAGTTATATGAACAGTTCCAGACTTGGAAGAAAAACAGAGCATGGCAGGAACAGATTCATGATAGCAACTTTGCAAGCTCAATTCACTCACCACAACGCATTTCATGGCATAACAAGGTAACCAAAAGTAAGTAGACATGTTCAAGAAGATAATCATGGCAAGATCAAGTTCATAGGGCACATGCATCACTAGCAACACCCATGGAAAAAGGGAACCTCATGTTAACAATCTACGAGGAACAATATTTAGCAAAAGTAGAGCAAGGAAATGACTTGCTAGGGTACTCCATAATTGCAACCAAACGCATGAATGGATATAGCAACACCGCATCTTCAAAACATGCTTACCAAACTATCTCAAAATGTGCATGCATCGCATGGTAGCAACAAGCTTACATGGCATCAAAACGTTAACAGGAAAAGGACTTAGTAAAATAACTAAGTGTCTGAAAACAGCAACATCACATAGCCTCCTTTACAGGCTTGTGCTAGTTACCACATAGATCACAAAAATACAAGACTTGTACCTATGTAAAGATGGCACGATGGAGCTCATAAAACATGTAGATTTCATGCTCATAGGATGCACACACAAAATGCAACGAAAATGACAAAACAGCAAGTTATAACAAGTTTTAGCAGTTAACATCATATAACACTCTTGCAACAGGGGTTAACATGGCATAATGCACCCTAACATGCATGAAAATGACACTATCATGTAGAGCATAAGGAGACGAACATTTTGACATTTCATACACTCAAATCAGGTAACCTTGCAAAGAGTTGTAGCCATCGCAAAATGACATATGCTATGAGTTTTCATGGACTTAGCCATATTTGGGGAAAAACATATGAGCGCGATATAGCAAACTTGCGCACAGGGTGGGGTTTAGTCGGCTCTTACCATGGGCCAAGCCCAGAACACGAAGAGGAGGCCAGGCGGGCTGGAGGAGATGGGCCGGCGGGAACTGGGCCCTGGAGGCCCACGCGGGCGCCCCCAAGGGTCAACGGCGGTGTTGCTGATGCGGGGCGTCGGCGCTGGACGGGCAGTGGCAGCACCCGACCTCCGCCAAGGGCATCATCGTGTCTCCGATGATGGCCACAGGTTGTTCTTGATGGGAATGTGATGCGGAGCATCCGACGATCATCCCCATGTACACTCGAGCCTACGCCATTGGACCTAAGGTGAACCCGTTCCTACATGTTTCTCCTTTCCATTCATATGAGACATGGTTGCTACCTAATGCAAGGACACTACACATGCCTAGGTACCAAGGAGACCCTCTCAGAGATGCTCGGAATGATGGACAAGTCCCCAAGTACAAGGATGAAGGAGCACAACGAGAGGAACCGGAGAAAGGCTACAGGGCCCGGACATCCGGCCAGGCCCCGGACATCCGGCCCCTCCCGCAAGCCCGGACATCCGGCCCCAGCCCGGAAATCCGGCGCTCATCGCAGAAGACACCCGTAGCTGAACCACTTCAGCCCGGACATCCGGCCAGAGGCCCGGACATCCGGCTCTTCCCGAGCCGCCGGATATCCGGCCCCCAGCCCGGACATCCGGACCCCATTATCAGGAGAGCTCCGAGACCGGCCACGCCAGCCCGGACATCTGGCCCGTGCCCCGGACATCCGGTCCGTGCCCCGGACATCCGGCCTCCCGCGAACGCCCGGACATCCGGCGCCTGCCTGCGCGCAGAGACGGGCCAGAGGCCCTTGTACCCCTCTCCCACTTACCCCTTTGTGGCTTAGACTATAAATAGACCACCTCCACCTCCTTTCTAGGGTTAGCGTTGTGATAGCTCATTTGAGAGATAGAGCTACGCTCATCCATTACGGATCTACTCCACGAGAGAGACCGTGGCACCTCTACGGAGAAGATCCCCTTGGATTCAAGACCCCCTCTTGGGTGGCCCCATCAAGACCTCCTTCTAGGAGAAGAACTGGTTACTTTGTATCGTCCTTTGTTGACTTTCGATCATGTATCTTCCTTTGTGTTCATCGATCTAGCGCATGTGTGATCTGTTCTTGTTGGTTGAGTGATTTCTCTTGTGTTCTCCTCGTGTTTCCCTCGTGTTTCCCCTCGTGTTCATCACGTTCTTCGTAGGGATCCGCTCCTTTCATGAAAGATCGGCCATCTAGGGTTTCACCCCGCATCATCTTGGATCAGAGCTTAGGTTGATCACGATTTCGGAGCCTCCCCATTGTGTTTTCTAGCCTAATTTTGTTGTGTTCTTCCCCAATTTCGAAAATCCCCACCAAAAAGAGCCCCCAAATTTTTTTGTGATTTGTTGGTTTGATGATGTTTTGTTGATTTTGGTCCATGGATTTGCTTGGTTTCGAGTGGATCTAGCATTTCCCCATTTTCCCCACCTTCCATCCACAAAATCCATCAAATTTTGCCCTTGGAATCATCAATTTCCGCCCCCAAATCGAGTTCCTCGAGTTCATCCTCGGATTTGGAGCCCGGACATCCGGCCCGAGCCCCGGACATCTGGCCGCCCCGGAAATCCGGCCATTAGCCTGGACATCCGGCTCCTAGAGCGCATTTCGCGCGCGGTTCTGGACATCAGGTCCCGGATATCCGGCCCGAGCCCCGGATGTCCGGCCCCTGGGATTTCAGCTTTTCCCGTTTCACCGTTTTGTGCATAACTAATTCATCCGGAGTCCGTTTTTGACGTTCTTTAGCTCGTTGAAAAGATCTTGACATCCCCCTTCCAACAAAAATACTACCAAACCCATTTGACTCCATAAAATTTTTGCAACTTTGGCATCTTTGCCTAGGGCTTCCACCACATCCTCTGCTACTCCACCACCGACTTCCGCAACCTAACCAATTTTGTTCCCTTTTGCATATGTGGTTGTTTGAGTAGTGAGGCGAGTCTCCTAAGGTGTTTTGGCTACTTAGGGACGGTTGCTTCTTCATCAACCACCGCCACCACTACCGCATAGGCTTGACCACCATACACTTCCACCACCCCAACTTAACCCAATTTTGTTTGTGTTGTGAGTTGTGTCTCCTAAGGTGTTTCGGCTACTTAGGGACCGTGCTTCCAACTCCGACACCGTGTATAGTCCACCACTTAACCCTCGACTTCCAGATTGCGTACTCCGAACCCCATCATTGCACTTCCGCAACCACCACCGCTTTCCCGCTACCACCATTTGACTTTTGACCTTTGAGATTTTGAGTTCGCGGTTTTTCCGTTTCCTAAGGTGTTTCGGCTACTTAGGAACGGGTCTCCATCATCTTGGTATCTCCATCAAGATCACCACCACTCATCATCACCAAGGACAGTAACCTCCATATCATCTCGGTATCGTGGTATCCCTCCATTGTATTTTCCCTTGCCATTGCCTTGTTAACCCCTAGCCCATTTTGCGTTACTTGCCTATCGAGACTAGCCATTTGAGTATTGCCGGCAACGTTACTTGTGCACATTAGTGATCTACACCATACATTGCATACATACCATATCATATCGGTATCATATCATCCCTTGTGCCTCAAGTTTGTTCCCGCATATACACAATAGCTATCTTGGTTTGTACATTTCACAGAGTGGCCATACAAAAAAAGAGAATAAAGCTTTTAAGCAAAAGAGAAAAAGCAAAGAAGCTTGTAAGCAAGTGCCATAGCATCATACCACATTGCATATAAGATCATCTTGGATCATACCACCGGAACATCATACACATAGCATACTTGGGATAGAAAGTTATCCATTTTGCATCTTATAGGTTGTGCACAAGTGTCGTATCCGCCTATAGAGCAATCGTGCTAGCGTCTCTCTTGAGTTGTGCAACATGAGCGTTTTCCGTGGATTCCACATTTTGTGCTCATCCTTGGTTGCACGACCCCATTTATCTTTCCGTGTGTGTGTTTCCGTGTGCCACATATTGCTATTGGTCTACTTGTTTCACTTGCGAATTTGTGAATCTATTTCAACATTATTGACTCTTGCTAACATTTTGCATTAAATTTTTGTGCCACTATCCTCACCGAGATCCACCATAAGCCTTACTTGTGTAGGTGTGAGAAACCGACAAGAATTGGTACCAATTGTGCTATTTCCTTGTCCACATTGAGTGATCATTGATCCATTTTCAACATCGGTCAAGGTACATTTGGTATAAGTTCTTCTCTTTCTCCCACTCATATTTGCTCGAGTCTTGTGATGGATAGGCAAGGCATTTCACCTTCGGTCTACAACAACGATGAGTTCGATGCCAAGAACAACTCCAACGACGCCAAGAGACACGCTCAAATGGAGGAGATCAAAGCACTCATCAAGTCCTACAAGAGATCTTCCTCATGTTCGAGAAGACGCTCAAGTACACATGCTTCCGAGCTACCATCTCCGGCAAGATCACATCGGCATCGACACCATCACCACCACGAACGTGAAGGTCAAGAGCTCAACACCAACAACCGCTCAACGACTTCACCATCTCCCTTGGCATCTTCGCCAAGCGACTTCAAGGCATCTTCGCCTTCGGATATACGGCATCTTCGCCAACAAGCACCTCAGGACTACGCTCAAGAGAAGCTCCCCAAGCTCAAGTCCACGACCTCCACGAGCTACTACGACCTCGACACCGACCATGAGATTCCTTTCTATGGGACTCTAGAACCCGAAGAGTATCTCGAGTGGGAGAGTTTGATGGATGACTACCTCAAGCTACATCAAGTTCCTCCTGAAGATCAAGTCAAGTGTGCCACAAGAAACTTCCATGACTCCGCGTCCACATGGTGGCTTCACACACCTTCGGAGACCTACGACATGAGTTGGCCCAAGACGAAGAGAGCGTTACGACGAGAGTTTGTGCCTCCAACCTACACAGAACAACTTCAACGCCAATTGGAGAACACCATCCAAGGATCCAAGTCCATTGACGAGTAATTCAAGGAGATGAAGAAAGCCTTGCGACAAGCCGGCGTGGACGACCCCATTTCGATGAAGTTCCACTTCATGATGGGATTACACAACGACATCTCCAAGACAATCTTCCTCGAGAACTACAAGTCCCTCGACGACAACTACATTGGTGCTCTTAAGGCGGAACAAGAACTCATGAAGGCCAAAGCTTCTCCACCCCAAGCTCACTTCGCGACGACCAAGCTCCATGAGAACGAGCACGAGGCTAGTACCACCAAGATGTCCAAGCCCGACGAGCTCCAAGATGGTGCTTCCAAGTTCGACTTCACCGCCATCCCTCTTTGTGGCATTGATGGTGCCGAGTCTACTTTGACTCTTTTTCAAGATGGTGCGGCGACAAGTACGACTACGGAGACCCTCAAGGACCAAGCTTTGGAGGCGAGTGGCAAGGTGGCGAGCAAGGATGATGCTTCCATCTTAGGAGGCGAGAGTGATGACGTGCCATCTTCGGCCTTCATCCACGGCAACGACGATGAGATGGTTGAGCATGGGATTTTCCCTTCGACCACGGCGACGTATGATGACTTGAGTGACTTGTGCCACCATATTGAGAGTGAGAGTGACTTCACCACTAGCCACATATATGTGTTGCCACAATTCCCATGTGATGAGAGCCACAACCCCCACCACTTGAGTGAGATGAGTGACTCCACCATATGTGAGTTTGAGTGCACCTATTTTGAGGGAGTGAGTGAACCACCACATAGAGAGAGTGAGATAGTTGATAGGTCATGTGAGGCCACTTTTAACACTAACGACTTGACCTCTACCTATATTGTGTCTTCTCATTTGGTGCTAGGTCCCATCTATGATGACGCGCAGATTCGTGATGACTTCGTCCTCCCCTTGGACAAGAGGATGGCCATGGTGGAATGTGATGCACCCCCCACATGGTTCCATCAAGATGAATATGACCACCATTTGGTCTTTCCCACCTCACCTACACCACTTGAGTGGAATGACAAAGGTAACATAGGTGAAGGTGATGCTCTAGTCCCACTAGTGGACATTCTTGACATTGATTGCTCGCATGATGTTGATCAACCTATTTCCATGCTTCATGCTAGTGTGACTTCCCCATGCGTTGATTTACCCATTTATGATGAGTATGATGATTGCCATGTGGAGTCTATTAGTTGTGATGCCATGTTGCATAGGATTTCTTGTGACAATTCCTTAGGTCACATCATGTTTGCCAATCCGCTTGACTTGTAATATGCTAGGCATGAGATCAACAATATGTCATATTTGCAATCTCTTCATAGTGACTATGCATATACCATTAAAATTAACCCAATTTGCACATATGGCATAGATGACAAGCCCATGGTTATTGGCATTTGTTTTTCTTGTGATGATATTGATATGCTCCCGTTGCATCATTTATCTCGTATGCCATGCCATGACTACCTAGCTTCGGATATGCATTGTTTCGGATGTTGTCCATTTTCTCCATACGATGTTTCCAATATTGTTCATGAGGAGACCCCCATAGTTTCCTCATACATTTTAGGAGATTTTGATTCATCCTATCCATTGCATGATCCCAATACTTGTGTGCACAATATGCTTCCCATGAATAAACATGCTATTGATGTGCCATATACTTCTATGCTCAATTTGCATCCCCATCGTGTCATACACAATAACTATTCTTTCATGATGGATGACATGTTCTTGTACCATGCATCAAATTTCTTTGAGCGATGCTTATCTTGTGCTAACACTCACTTGCACATGCACATCATGATGGATGATGTGTACATTTACCACACACACAATTTCTTTCGTTTGTGTCTCTTTTGTGTAGGTACTCACGTATACTCGTCAACCTCTCAATCCCAAGAGTTGACGAAACAAGCTCTTGAGAGCAACGACGATTTGGGATCCCGTGGACTATCCTTACCACCGTTCTCTTCACGCAACGACTACGCGCATCTCTTTTACTTGGCTCTCACACGGCTTTGGGCTATATATCACTTGTTACGTTATGTCCATTTTCCCGTGTTCACTTTGCATGCTATGCCTCTTTCTATGATTTTGACATGCAATTGTGACCCTTGCTTGCATCTACCCATGATTCACCATTATGCTACTCCTATGTGTATTTTCATGCTTGGTGGAGATCCTTGTTGCTATTGCCATGTTTATCATGTGCCCCATGCTATTGATGCTATTTTGCTCATATCTTGCCTTTATGCTTGTGAAATGTCATGTGCATTTTATATGCCCACTATTTGCACCCATGACATGTTTGCTATGATTCCCTCTAGTACGTTGCATCTTCGCACTACTAGCTCACACCACTTTATTGCTATGATTACTTGCTTTGTTGCATCACCCATGTTCCTTTGTTACTCGCTTAATTGGGTTGATGACATATATGCTCGTGCCTCTTACTTGATACATCTTGTTCATTGTCGCTTGCCTCCAATTGTTGCATCTATTGATCATGGAGACTTGGACATATTACTTGTGATGCATGCTTGTTTGATTGAGCCTATTGTCTTTGGTTGTTCTCGCATCATATGCTTTCATACCATACCACACCTTGTCCTTTCTTATGATAAGAATGATGAAAACACTTGTTGGGTATCTAGCCCCTCGAATGATAGGTCTTGCATTTGCACTAACCTCATTTGTTTTCCGAGTGTTTGTCATGTTCTTTCATTTTGAAGGATTCACAAGGCGGTACCATAAAGAGACATTTTGGTTATGTGAAGGTGTACATGATGTGCGACACCAACATTTTCGACATCTTCCTAAAGGTGAACTCCTTCCCTTTGAGCCATCCTCAAATACGCACATTGGATGGGTCATTCTTTCATTGTTGTTTCCTTCTTGTTGTCTACATGATACATCTCGCGAATGGAGGAGCGGCATTGGAGATTGGCTCTATGGACCTTCATATTGAGGAGCGCTCGCACTTATCAGATGCACCTTTGAACCTCCACTCATGCCGCGACATCGAGCATTGCGCCATGCCTTCCACTTTGTCCGACTACAAGTCCGTCCACGACAACCGTTTCCATGGT
Organism: Triticum urartu; assembly: GCF_003073215.2. Lineage (NCBI taxonomy): Eukaryota > Viridiplantae > Streptophyta > Magnoliopsida > Poales > Poaceae > Triticum > Triticum urartu. The sequence goes on along the minus strand of NC_053024.1, from coordinate 277,635,951 downwards.
GATGAGGATTTCGATCCGAGGTCGGATCTTTCCCAAGGGAGGGGAGATGATGCGGAGCATCCGACAATCATTCCCATGTACACTCGAGCCTACGCCATTGGACCTAAGGTGAACCCGTTCCTACATGCTTCTCCTTTCCATTCATATGAGACATGGTTGCTACCTAATGCAAGGACACTACACATGCCTAGGTACCAAGGAGACCCTCTCGGAGATGCTCGGAATGATGGACAAGTCCCCAAGTACAAGGATGAAGGAGCACGACGAGAGGAACCAGAGAAAGGCTACAGGGCCCGGACATCCGGCCAGGCCCCGGACATCCGGCCCCTCCCGCAAGCCCGGACATCCGGCCCCAGCCCGGAAATCCGGCGCTCATCGCAGAAGACACCCGTAGCTGAACCACTTCAGCCCGGACATCCGGCCAGAGGCCCGGACATCCGGCTCTTCCCGAGCCGCCGGATATCCGGCCCCCAGCCCGGACATCCGGACCCCGTTATCCAAAGAGCTCCGAGACCGGCCACGCCAGCCTGGACATCTGGCCCGTGCCCCGGACATCCGGCCTCCCGCGAACGCCCGGACATCCGGCGCCTGCCTGCGCGCAGAGACGGGCCAGAGGCCCTTGTACCCCTCTCCCACTTACCCCTTTGTGGCTTAGACTATAAATAGACCACCTCCACCTCCTTTCTAGGGTTAGCGTTGTGATAGCTCATTTGAGAGATAGAGCTACGCTCATCCATTATGGATCTACTCCACGAGAGAGACCGCGGCCCCTCTACGGAGAAGATCCACTTGGATTCAAGACCCCCTCTTGGCTGGCCCCATCAAGACCTCCTTCTAGGAGAAGAACCAGTTACTTTGTATCGTCCTTTGTTGACTTTGGATCATGTATCTTCCTTTGTGTTCATCGATCTAGAGCATGTGTGATCTGTTCTTGTTGGTTGAGTGATTTCTCTTATGTTCTCCTCGTGTTTCCCTCGTGTTTCCCCTCGTGTTCATCACGTTCTTCGTAGGGATCCGCTCCTTTCGTGAAAGATCGGCCATCTAGGGTTTCACCCCGCATCAGAATGGGTAGATCCAGGGGCAGGGTTCCCGAATCCGGAGACCATTCAGGGCGAGGAGGCCGGCGACGACCTCGACGGCGATGGATTGGGCGGCTCCGGCAGAGGTGGTCTCTCCTGCGAAAGAGAAGGGTGAGAGAGATGGATCCAGGGTAGAGGGAGCACGGGGACAAGGTCAAGGCAACCAAGGAGGCGGCGGTCGTCCGCGGTGGCGCCGAGGTCCGACTCCGGCACGACGAGCTTCAACCGGCGAGGCGCGTGACCTCCGGTGAGGTCCGGCACGGCGGCGGACGAGGGGAACTCGGGAGGAGCACGGGATGAGCAGGGCAATGGCGACTGGGCTCGAGGCAGGCCCCGATGGGCTCGACAGGCCTCGCCTGGGCCTAAGCGGGCCACGGCAATGGGAGACTGGGGAGGGCACGTGGTGCACTGCGGGTGGTTAGGAGCGATGGTTAGCGGTGGCGCGGCCTACGGGGCGGTGACAAGTGGCAGCACAGGGGAGGCGGGCTGCGGAATTCGAGGAGAGGAGGCGGCGGCTACAGGTGGGAGGTGGCTCGCAGCGCAGAATTTGAGGAGGAGACTCGGGTTTCCAAAAATGGAGGTGAGGGTGTCTATATATAGGTAGGAGGGGCTAGGTTAGTGGGATTTCATCCGTTTACGGACCGTTCGATCGCCATCGGATGACTCCGGAGCGGAGAGGGATTAGGTGAATGATTAGTGGGCTGTGTAGATGGGTTGGGCTGAGCAGAAAGGGGAGGAATGCAGCACGACGACTGTTTCCGGAGAATGAAAACGTCCGACGATAGACCGGCTATACTGCCGCTATAGTTACCCGTTGGGGCATCAAACGGACTCCGAATGCGATGAAACTTAGCAGGCTGCCTACTGACAACAGAACAACATCGCACGCCAACTTTCATCCCATTCCGAGAACATTTTCTGGCCACTAATAAAATAATATTTTGGACGTGCCGCTGGCGCGTGCGATTGTGTCTGGGCTTAGAACGGACAACGGAAAGAACTGGGATACCCGGACGGATGCAAGTCTTGAAAACATGATGATGCAATGCACATGATGACATGGCAAAGATGCGACATGCAAGCAAAGGACATGGAAACAATAGCGAATAACTGGAAGACACCTGGCGCATCAGATTCAGGGCGTTACATTTTCTCATAGATTCCCTACAGACAAGCAGTTTTACAACACCGTCAGGTTTAACTATTGGCCAGAAGTTGAACAATTGAATTAGATATAATCAGGGATGTGATGTACCTACTCGTTGCGCATGCTGCTCTTGCAAGCCACGACTGTCCATTTGTGCATGCTCGATGCCATACACAAGTTGTCGCGGCTGCCTTCCACGTAGGCTACACCCAGGGTTGGATCTTCATCTTCTTTCCCTTCCATTCTCTTGAAGCCCGGCGACCGCCCTCCAACGAGGGCGCGAGGAAGTGCAGTGTCGGTTTGTCTAGCAGCGGCTAGTATAGGAGTGAACCAGACTGGAGGCTGGAGCGAAGGAATTGGGATTTTTCCTACTATCGATCGATATGGGAGGCGCTCGTTTGGGCCGCGTGATGTAGGGTAGAACCCTAGTTGTTGGGGATATAGCTACCAGGTATGACCCGCCCAGGAGGGGCCGGGTCAATCCCAATGGTGGGTTACGGAAAGAACCCAGTAATATTCAAGGTGATAGTGTATTAAGAATTGTAAAAGGCATAAGCCCAAAGGCGGCTTAAGGCCCAACATTGTAAACCGACTTATGTAAAGAAAGGCTTGTAGACAAAGGCATGTAAAAGAAGTCACCGAGCCGGACACGTTTTATGAGCCGGCCGGGACTTTGTAGGCCGCCAAGCGTCAACCCGTGTATGTAAGGGGATGACCCGGCGGTGGCTTAGGGCAAGAAAGAACCAGATCGATAACCAAGCCGGCGAGTTGAGCCCCTTGGAGATCGAAACCCCAGCAATACCAATCCCAACTAGACGTAGGCTTTTACCTTCATCGTAAGGGGCCAAACTAGTATAAAAACTCTCTCGTGTCCTTTGTCCCGATTAACCCCTTTAAGCTTCCTAGTGCGATGGCCCTACGACTAAGTCCTTGCTCTAGGACATCTGCCATGTCAACTCCACGCAGTTGGCACCCACCGTGGGGCCAGCGCACGGTGGATTTGAGTTCTTGAAGGGCAACTTCAAAGGGCTCAAGGGATACGCTGTGGGCCGGATGACCAAGAGTCGTCGCGGCAAGCTCTACATCGACGACGAAGGCTGGGGCCCTGATGCCGGCTCAATCGAGTATGGGTACCGGGTCCCCTTCGGCGGAATTCACGTCTTCATCGGTCGGATCGGTGAGTCAGGCCCTGAGCCGGACGTCCGCACCGACCTCATCGAAATGGCTCAGCGCGCAAGGACCGCCCATGTTCAATCTGTCGTGAAGCATGCCTTCGTGGGCTGCATCCACGACAGTGAATACTCTGAAGGATCGGTAATGGGCGGTGAGACGGTCGTCTGTTCTGACACTGCATCGTCAATAGGTGAGATGGACTCTCTGTACCAGTTACAAGATGGCATGCTCGGGTGTTGTACCAATGGCAGCAGTATTCCGGACCCCTTTGAGCCACCAAATTGGGCCAGAGTCTTCATGGCGGGCACATAGCCCAGACAGAACTCTACCGCAGCGACAGCAACAGCTACCGGGTCGGCTGCAGCCGGGTCAGGAGACCCTGCGCGCCCCCGGCTCAGATTTTAATGGACCTCATGGATAAGCTGACGACTCTGTTAACCGTTGTGGTAGAGCCGGCGGATAAGGCCCAGCACGACGCAGAGGTGGCACGCGTGCGTGAGGAGATGGTGCGAGCCAAGGAAAATCTAGCCACGGAGGAGACCCGGATGGGAGCAGAACGAGCAGCTTTGGATGCTCGCGCTCAACAGCTTCAAGAAGAAACTTTCTGGCTCTCGGTGGATCTTAACGCATCGAACGAGGTCATGAGGAGGAGGCATCAGAAAACTCAGCCGCGTCTACCTCTGACGCTGGATTCGAGGAACCTGTTCCATAAACCCGGGGATGGGGGGAGCAACCCGCCGGAGGAAAACCGGGTTACGACACCCGGTGCACCAGTTCAGCCACGCGCCATGGAGGCACCTCGTATAAATGCAGCTCCTCCTCATTATGTGCCAACACCTCCAGGTTACTTCTCCAACCCTCTGGAAAACCTCATCACAGCGTCGGCTCGTTTGGCGGCTCTCCCAATGGAAGGCGACTCGCCAGCAGCAATTGAAACCCGAGGGTAAGAGAACTACTTCAAACAGCTCTGGCCGAGCAGGATGCATACTCCTACAGTCAGGACAGGATCCATTCAACTCCTCGCCCAAGCCAGAGCCCGAGTTACAGTAGGCACATGGAGTCCGTGGAGATGTCAAGTAATGCTCAGCGCCACAACCGGCCATATAGGCATGAGCCGGTGCGTGCTGGAGCCCTTAATTTAGTGGATCAAGAGAGGATTCGTCAAGAGGCGGAACGAGCGGCTCAAATGGCGGCAGAGGAGGCGGCTCGTCAAACCTTTCCGGCTTATCCAGCAACCTCGGTTGAGGCAGGAGTAGCCACAAGAACCGAGGTGTACCTTGCTTGGTGCTGGCCATACGCAATGAGCGGTTGCCAAAGGACTTCAAGGGGCCTCGTAAGGTGCCTAATTACACGGCTAAGTTATGAGATGGCTATGGAACTATTGGAGGTTAGCGACGCTGCAATGGGCAAGTATTTTACTATGATGTTGGATGGAACAGCTCGTACTTGGTTAAAGGGATTGCCACCCAATTCTATCGGCTCATGGGCAGAGTTGAAAGCCCGGTTCATCCAGAACTTTAAGGACACGTGTAAGCAGCCTATGTCCATTGTGGACCTAACCAATTGTAAGCAAGAGGATGGTGAATCCACAACCCATTGGGTGCGCCGGGTCAAAGAGATAATACATTCATCTGATAAGATGGATGCCGGCTCAGCAGTTTTAATGTTGGAGAAAAATTGCCGTTTTGAACCTCTAAAGCAGAAGCTGGGGTGGCTCAAACGTGACTGTAATGACATGGGAACATTGATGGCGGCTCTCGTCAAGTATGCTGATTCTGATACCACCAAGGACCCAGTGTCTGACGAAGAAAAGGCAACAAAGGGAAAGAAGAACGGCAATGACAAGGGTCACCAGCATAACCCGACAAATCAGGGAGGTAATAAACGTAAGGCTGATGAGTTTGTTGCTAATACTAATGCGCAGGGTGGTAATCAACGACGCAAGGGCAGACAACCCCCTCGATCGGGCGGGTCAGGCCCCACCCTAGAGCAGTTGTTGAATGAACCTTGTCCAAAGCACGACACCCGGGAGAAACCAGCCACTCACCTGTGGAAAGATTGCACGATCATGAAGGCATTTAAAAATTCAAATACGTTTGATGGGGGTCACGGCCCAGGTGGCGGTTCAGGTGGAGGCGGCTTTTAGGGCCCAGGAGCCGGTTCAGGCGGAGGAGGTTTTCACGGTCAAGGTTATCCTGGTCACCAAGGAGGATATAATCAACAACCCGGCCAGGGTAATCAGCAGCAGCAATCCGGTTATCAGAGCAACCCGAAGCAGCTGAGTAGTGGGCAACATCATGTATTTACCACCAGCTTATGTAAGAGGGACCAGAAACTTCACAAGAGAGCCGTCAATGCTGTTGAGCCGACGGTTCCACGTTATCTACGTTGGTCAGAGCAGCCTATTGTGTGGAGCAGAGAGGATCATCCGCCCCGGGTTGATAACCCGGGTCACTTGGCTTTGGTAGTGGCACCTCAGGTTGGTGGATACAAGTTTACTAAGGTACTCATGGATGGAGGCAGAAGCATCAACATCCTCTACTATGAGACGTTCCGCCGGATGGGATTGACTGATAAAAATCTTAAACAGTCCAACACTGTTTTTGATGGTGTGGTACCTGGTAAGTCGGCATACCCAGTTGGTAAGATTGAGCTAGAAGTAGCTTTTGGGGATGAATATGACTCCAGAGCGGAGAAATTAACCTTTGAGGTGGTTGAGATCAAAAGCCCATATCATGCTCTGTTTGGGCGGCCGGCTTATGCCAAGTTCATGGCTCGGCCTTGTTATGTGTATTTGCAGCTCAAGATGCCGGGTCATAAGGGTACCATTATGGTACATGGGAGCAGGAAGATTGCCTTGGAGTGTGAAGAAGTTGATGCTGCCTATGCGGAATCCGTCTGTGCAACAGAGGAGTTAAAGTTTTACAAAGATCATGTTGACCCGGCGGACATGACGTCATTAAAGAAACCCACAACAGAGCATGAGCCGGTATTGAAATTCAAATCAACCGATGACACTAAGATGGTTGACTTTGTGCCTGGCGACTCATCCAAACAGTTCATCATCAGCGCAAACTTGGATCCAAAATAGGAAAGCGCGATCGTCGAGTTCATCCGTGAGAACCGGGACATCTTTGCATGGAAACCTTCAGACATGCCGCGTGTCCTGAGGAAACTCGCTGAGCACACTTTTAATATTGATCCAAAGTTCAAACCTGTCAGACAGTTTCTCCGACAGTTCAATGAAGAAAGGCGCAAGGCCACTGGAGAAGAGGTGGCCCGGCTCTTAGCAGCCGGGTTCATTGTGGAGGTATTTCACCCGGAGTGGTTAGCTAACCCAGTGCTTGTACTAAAAAAGAATGGCACCTGGCGTATGTGTGTAGATTACACCGATCTGAACAAAGCTTGTCTGGCTGATCCTTTTGCTCTCCCTCGTATTGTTCAGATCATTGATGCTACTGCGGATTGCGCACGTTTGAGTTTCTTGGATGCTTATTCCGGTTATCATCAGATTAAGATGGCGATCAAAGATCAGGAGAAGACAACTTTTATTACTCCCTTTGGAGCTTTCTGCTATGTGTCTATGCCTTTCGGGCTTAAGAGTGCCCAGGCGACTTACCAGCGATGTGTGCAGAATTGTCTTCACGATTAGATTGGGCATAATGTTCATGCTTATGTGGATGACATAGTGGTGAAATCCAGGAAAGAGGAAACCTTGATCACACATCTGAAAGAGACTTTTGATAATCTCCGGTTCTACAAGATGATGCTTAACCCGGCCAAGTGTCTTTTTGGAGTCCCAGCCGGCAAGCTTTTTGGTTTTTTGGTGTCCAACCAAGGCATTGAAGCTAACCCGGAGAAAATCAAGGCAATTACATCCCTAGCCAAACCAACATGCATCAATGATGTCCAGCGGCTGGCGGGTCGAGTTGCTGCTTTGAGCCGGTTCATAAGCCGGTTAGGGGAAAAGCCAATGCATATGTATCAGATGGTGAAGAAAACAGATGCTTTTGTTTGGAGTGATGCTGCGAACGCTGCTTTTGAGGATCTGAAGACACAGCTTGCTGAGCCGCCAGTCCTGGCTGCTCCAATTGAGAAAGAGCCGCTATTGTTATACGTGGCTGCCAACTCACGAGCTGTTAGTGTGGCTATTGTGGTAGAGCGCAAGGAGGCTGGCAAAGAGCATCCGGTTTAACGGCCGGTTTATTACGTTAGTGAAGTGCTAATTGAATCTAAGCAACGATATCCACATTGGCAGAAGCTTGTCTATGGGGTGTTCATGGCAAGCCGGAAGCTTAAGCATTACTTTCAGGGACATCCAATCACTGTGGTTAACTCTGCTCCTTTGGGAGACATTATTCAAAACAGAGAAGCCACTGGGCGAGTCGCCAAGTGGGCAATTGAGCTTGGGTCTCATGGGTTGAAGTATGTTCCACGTACTGCAATCAAATCTCAAGCCCTGGTTAACTTCATCAATGACTGGACAGAGATGCAGATGCCAGAAGAGAAACCAGACAACACGTATTGGACTATTCATTTTGATGGGTCCAGGCAGTTGGAAGGCTCGGGGGCTGGAGTCGTGCTAACTTCCCCACGAGGTGACAAATTTTGTTATGTGTTACGGTTGATGTTTCCTTGCACTAACAATGCAGCAGAGTATGAAGCCTTGCTCCATGGTCTTCGAGTGGAAAAAGAGATGAGCTTGAGCCGGGTCAGATGTCTTGGTGACTCGGATCTAGTGGCTCAACAGGTATCTGGCAAGTGGGATTCCAAGTACCCTCTCATGGTGGCTTCTCGCCGAGAGGTTGATGCCGTTGCATGATATTTTAAAGGTTATCAGGTGGAGCACATTGGCCATCGAAAGAACGAAGCAGCTGATGCTTTAAGCCGGTTGGGGTCTCAGCGTAAGCCGGTGCCACCTAACACCTTTTTGGATGTTTTGCATAACCCCTCTGTCAAGTTGCCCACATAAGAAGATTTAGCTGTTCCTGACCCGGAGGTGCAGTTGGTAGCGACTCTTCATGTCATCCCAGATTGGACGTTGCCGTTCTTGGCTTACATGACCCGAGGAGAGTTGCCAGCGGATGAGACCCTGGCTCGACAGATAACCCGGCAATCTAAGTCCATGACGATTTCAGATGGAGAGTTATATCATCGCAGTGTTTCCGGAGCATTTCAGCGGTGTGTTTCCCTCGAAGAAGGTCAAGAAATCCTTCGTGAGATCCATGAAGGCGATTGTGGTCATCACGCCGGGTCAAAATCTTTAGTGGCCAAGGCGTTTCGTCACGGTTTTTACTGGTTGACGGCTCACACTGATGCAGAAGATCTAGTCAGATGATGTGATGGATGTCAAAAATTTGCACGACAAGCGCATGTGCCGGCTCAAGAGCTCCGGATGATTCCAATCACTTGGCCGTTTGCGGTCTGGGGGCTTGACATGGTGGGACCTTTCAAAAGGTCTAAGGATAAAAGGGCACATCTCCTAGTGGCAGCTGATAAGTTCACCAAGTGGGTTGAGGCGGAGCCTATGAGTAAATGTGATGCAGCCACGGCGGTTCAGTTCATGAAAAAAGTGATTTTCCGTTTCGGTTTTCCACACAGTATTATCACTGACAATGGCACTAATCTGTCCCAAGGGGCTATGGAAGAGTTTTGTCAACGAGAACACATCCGGCTTGATGTTTCTTCTGTAGCTCATCCTCAATCAGATGGTCAAGCCGAGAGATCCAATCAGGAAATTTTGAAAGGGCTCAAACCCCGGCTTATGGTTCCTTTATAGCGAACGCCGGGTTGTTGGGTAGAGGAATTACCCTCGGTGTTATGGAGTATCAACACTATGCCCAATAGGTCTACGGGTTACACACCTTTCTTCATGGTTTATGGAGCAGAAGCAGTATTGCCTAGTGACATCCGTCATGACTCGCCCCGTGTGGCGGCTTATGATGAAGCTAATAATGAACAAGCCACACAGGATGCACTTGACTTGTTGGATGAAGATAGAGACTTAGCAACGGCCCGGTCAGCAATTTATCAACAGGACCTGCGTCGTTATCACAGCCGTCGGGTTAAGTCCAGGACTTTTCAGGAAGGCGACTTGGTGCTTCGGCTCATCCAGGATCTGTCAGATGCACACAAGTTATCCCCGCCTTGGGAAGGACCTTTTGTGGTCAGTAAGAACTTAAACAACGGGTCATATTACCTCATTGACGTTCGAGAGCACAAAGACTCACGTAAGTCGGAGGAAGAGACCCGCAGGCCGTGGAACATTGCTCAACTTCGGCCATACTACACCTGAGCCACCGGCTCTCATCATGTACATACGTTTACATTGTATATACCATGATAAGCAACAAAGTAAGACCATCGGTCTCTTTTCTTTCCAAAGACTATGTTTTTTCTCATTTTCAAAAGACTATTAAGGAGCTGATCATATTTGAATCAAGTCTAACCTTTTTTGCTCCGGCTTACGATCGTATCCGAATCTAGCTGCAAATCTCATGGTCACTTGGGGACTTCCTATTCAAACATAGGTCGTATTTGAACCAAAGAGAACATAGCTGTCGTAACCCTCTTAATCGACTCAAGGCCAAAACTCACTTGGGGGCTTCTTGATCGTATCTGAATCATATCTTAACCCCTTTTGAGTCCGAATTGGATCGTATTCGAATCAGGGTCGTTAAAAACCTCTCAAGGTCGTTTTGGGGCTTCCTGTTCAAACATAGGTCGTATTCGAACCAAAGAGAACATAGCTGTCGGTACCCTCTTGATCGGTGCAACGCCAAAGCCACTGGGGGCTATATGGTCGTATTCGAACCTTAGCTTAACCCCTTTGGTCCGGTTTACTGATCGTATTCGAATCAGAAACCCCCACCTTTTTGAGTACAAGATTAAATTATTTTTATCTATTGTTTGCTTTTTTGTTTCAATGTTACAAACAATTAGCCTGGTCCTCTTCACCGGCTCGACTATTTGACAACATAACCGCCCGGGTCATTCACACCGGCGGCTTACAGATCAAAAGGTACAGCCTACCAAGGTATAGTAATCATCGAGTATTCAAAAAAGCATAAAGGTTGAGTTATCAAATTCATCACCCGAGTTATTTAAACCAGTGATCTAAAGATCAAAAGGGACAAGGTATGGTTATTACTTATGCGCACTTACCTACTGCGTTAACTAAAGAGTTAGTTTTAAAGCCCTTATCCTTTATTTCTATTTGTCTCTGGTTCTTATTGAGTTAAATATATTGGCTATAAATTAGGTGTTTAAACCCGTTTGATTTTAGACCGCCAAGCCAGTCATTTCTTTATATTTATAGGAACAGAGTTCAATCATTGCAGAGACAAACATTAAACGATGCATGCATTGGCATCTGGAAACATAGATTCACATAGAAGTATTTTATGTGCGATGGCATAAGCAAACATGCGGTGTTTTAACAACTAAGTTGTTACAAGGCTTTATAAGCCCATCAAGATGATCATTGTCCCTCCCTCGCCGGTTCACCACCTTCTGTTTGCTGGAAGTTGGGTTTTGACCAGTCAAAGCCATTCACAGGGACAAATTCGGCTTCGTCATCGATCAGGCCGACCGGGTCAACCTCCGGAGCAAATGTATTTTCTCTCACTGGTGGGATCAAGTCTGTTACTTTGTATGAGGGAGTGGCCATCTTCTTATTCTCACTATCAAAACCTGGCTGGTACTTATCAACATTGGTGTCATCTCCAAGGCTAGTCGCCTGAGGCCGGACTCCGCGTACACAAGCCATGAAGTCATCCTGATCAAAGGGAGACCCATCCTCTTTCATGGTGGCATAGCCTCTTGCTACGTCCGCCGGGTCTAGATTTTGCACCCAAGCCTTGGAGCGGCTTAGGGCAGTCAAGGCTCCGGCTCGCGCACAGGAGCGTTTTACTTCTTGGAACCTGGCAGGAAGGATGGATAGCTTTTTCAGGACGTCGCTGAGCCGGTTGGGTCCTTGGTTAGCAGGAGAGATGGTGGCCAGAGCCCGTTGTACCCGATATACAATTGTTCAACTAAAGTATGTACTGCCTTCAGTTTAATTAACGGGTCTTGGCTCAGATTCTTGCTTCGAGGACCTGCATAAATTTTTACATGCAAAGTCAGTTAACGGC